>NC_053024.1:175242373-175259234 GCF_003073215.2 Triticum urartu | reverse complement strand
TTACCGAGAGGGCCCAGAGATACCTCTCCGACAATCGGAGTGACAAATCCTAATCTCGAAATACGCCAACCCAACATGTACCTTTGAAGACACCTGTAGAGCACCTTTATAATCACCCAGTTACGTTGTGACATTTGGTAGCACACAAAGTGTTCCTCCGGTAAACGGGAGTTGCATAATCTCATAGTCATAGGAACATGTATAAGTCATGAAGAAAGCAATAGCAACATACTAAACGATCGGGTGCTAAGCTAATGGAATGGGTCATGTCAATCAGATCATTCACCTAATGATGTGATCCCGTTAATCAAATAACAACTCTTTGTCCATGGTTAGGAAACATAACCATCTTTGATTAACGAGCTAGTCAAGTAGAGGCATACTAGTGACACTCTGTTTGTCTATGTATTCACACATGTATTATGTTTCCGGTTAATACAATTCTAGCATGAATAATAAACATTTATCATGATATAAGGAAATAAATAATAACTTTATTATTGCCTCTAGGGCATATTTCCTTCATATCGGTTGATTTTATATCGCTGAATAATATAAAATATTATGAGTGCAGACGCTCCACCACGAGGTTCCTTGCTCCTTCTCGGTCGTCGGGAACCTATGTTCTTCCACTCTATTTTTTTACATGAGCTTTGTTCATCCTTTTGCCAACACGCGAGACATCTACCATCAAGGTGCAAGTGCCATGCAAGGATCGTTCCATCTACATGAAGAACACGTGGGACTGGAACTATGAGACGGACATGTACCCAGGAGTGGGCGTGCGAACCTATGTAATGTAGCACAATAAGTGAAGTAGAAAGGCACAAATAGTATGAACATGCGTGGCATATAGGAATTTGTCTCTTACTACCACTAAATTTTGTACGTGCAATGCCCGATGATGTTATGGAGTATGTGACTAAGTACTCTACTACTACTATATTAATTGGAGGCACATATTAGGTTTTATATTTGTTTACGTGTATGCCCCGAGACCTTCCAACTAGACATGTCTTTCTCTCCGGGTCGCACTTTGTATCGTTCATACCACTAGTATAGTAGTACTACTACCTGTGGTCTCCGACCCAGAAGTGGAGACGCTCTACCACGCTGTTCATGTCCCACTCCTTTCGCTGACGTGTGGGACATCCAGCACGTGCCGTGTGTTTGGCACTCCTTCTTCATAAGAGTTGAAATGCTAGCATTCATCAGAAATAAAAAATAAATATAAATCACCAGTGATACTATACCACGCGGTTTCCTTGCTCCTCGATATCAGAAAGAATACTTCCGCTCGCCGACATGTGGGACGTCGACCATCCTGGTCCACTTGCCATGCCCGCAGAACTCCAAGGGAGAGTCACCCCGGTCATCGCGCCGCAGTAATTACTAATGGGCCGTCAAATCACAGTCCGAACCTTACCCACTGTGAAGTTGCTCGGACGAACGAACCATCATGACTTCGTTGAATTCCGCTTCTTGAAGAAAACTACTGTACCAGCAGTACTGCTAGCTACAGTAGTTACTCCAGCAGAGGCCTCCTTTGGTTCATAGGATAGGAATTTTATATGAATATGAAAATCATAGGAAGTGAGATGACATGCATCTCAATTCCTATAGAGAAAGAGATGCCATTTGATGCATAGGATAGGAATTTTTCCATTGAGTCTAGGCTAATATACTGGTAATTTTCTCTTTAAACTACAGTAGTAACTAGTAGTACTAGTACATGCGCATAATTAGTTAAACAAACATACAGGCGACACAGACACACACACTAACTACTAGTACTACTACTTCTCACATGCTGGACAGATGTCGTCGTTCTCCTTCCCAGCTTTGTTGGCGACACCCCAACGTGCTTGGATCTCCGCCGACCTCTCCGCGGCAGCGCGTGCGTCCTCTTCTTTCTTGCGGCGGCGGACCTCTCTTTTCTTGAGTGCTTTCTGACTTTTCCGCTCCCTCTGGTGCGGCTTTGGATGCCTCTTGCTCTACCGCCCATTCGGCCTTGGCAGCTTCAAATTCCGCCCACATAGGTGTGAGGTCGCCAACGGCAATGAACTCGGCACGGCGGGATGCCACTGCTTCCCTACCATTCTGTGTGCGGTCGTGGGCGGCGAGGAACTCGGCGCGGCGGGATGCCATAGCTTCCTTACCGGTTAGTGTGCGGCGCGGTGGCATGAATGACGCTTGGTGACAGCTCTGGTGGTCGCCGAAGGCTAGTTGGCGACAAGAGCGGTTGCATGGACGCCTGGTTGTCAATACGTGCCGCATACGCTTCAAAGGCTCGTCATCCATGAGTTCACATTTTACCACCACGCCAGCGTCTGACCGCCCTGGCCTACCGAAACCCCTTCCATTGCTAGCGTGCACTTCCCGCCTGAAACGATCACCGTCTCTCCAGAACGTCAATGCCGCATTCACCAGCCTTAACTGCAGGTGCAGTTGGTGTGTCACTGACATGCGGGACAAATGCCTGTTGGGCCCACATGTCAGTGATACAACGCACCTGCGGCTAAGTCACTGAAGCAGCGTCCACATTCATGACACGCGGTGCAACGGCCGAGAGAGCGCCACCCGCGCGGCATCCCGGTGCAAGCGAATGTTCCGCGTTAACGACACCACGGCTATCCTTCCATCCGCCACCCACATTAATGACACGCGGATGCCGACGAACCAACTCCGGCGCCAGCCGTCCATCCGTCTGCCGCGGCTCATTGCCATTCGGCCGCTATATTAACTTGAGCCCCAGCTCCCAGCCATAGCCAAAGACCCACACTCATTCTCCTCCGGTCCCTTCCTTCTGTCAGCACCACTCCAACCATGGCCTCCTGGCGCTCGAAAGCTCTCTTGGATGTACTGTCATAGGAGCAGATGAAGGACATCGGCGGCCCCGCTCCGGGCGCACTACAAAGCTCTCTTGGACGTACTGTCATAGGAGCAGATGAAGGAGATCACCGGCTCCCCCCGGCCGCCCTCCGCCGCCACGACCACGAAGCCGACACGCGTGTGCGGGCACAGCCGGCAGCGAGGAAGAGTAGTACACGGTAGGTCGCCGCCGCTCTGTTCCCAGGAAGGCCACTGCTCCTCCACTCAGTCGACGCCAAGCTTGGTAGGATAAACATCAGCAGCCGATTAGCCGCTTGACGGCGACGTGGAGGCGGAAATCTTCAGAACGTTGTGCTCCGGAGGAGGAGGTTATCGAGGCGGATGAGGAGGAGGCAAAGGCAATAGCCGGCTTTCTCAGGTTCATGGCCGGACATGGTGGTCGAGCGCCGGTGATCGTTTAGATTAGGTTTACAGTAGGTTTTACTATGCTTTGTGCGAAATATGTAATGAATTTTGTCCAGTTTATAGGAAAAGTTTTCAAAATGTAATGAATTTCATCCGGTTAATTTGAAATTTGCTTTGTTTGCACGAATTTCATCTGGTTAGTTCATATAGTTGTCGAAAGGTATGCGGGCAGCATTGGATGGCATCCATCAGTGTCCTCGTACAGATGCCGGTGTAAATTTGAGGGCCAGCGCTGGAGATGCCCTAAGTATCATGTTATAATCGTTAACAGTGCTCCATTATTTCGCAGGGAACAGTTTTCCCTCGATCAAAATCAGATCCACCGTGTTTCGCACTCCTCCCATGTATGAGTGTAGACTCTTGCTTACATAAAAATGGAGCAAGTGGACGGCACTGTAGGACGTCATATCACTCAAACTAGCCCGCCTAACATGCGGGAAAGCACCGCCCTCATCATTTTGTTCTGGATTTCTATGATCAATCGCATGAAAATGTTACGCTTTGCAAGTTCAAAAGGAAAAGGCGGCACACTTACGACTCGTACGCGTCGCACCCCCGACAGTCTGGCTCGCACGCCGCTCACCAGAGGGGACACGTGTTGTCTCGCATTTTCACTAACATGTGGGACTGCAATTGAATAAATCGTCGATAGCCGAAATCTAATTGCTCGGCGGGCGTCGACTGAGAAGAGAGAGATGGGGGAGGGAGAAGAGATCGCCCGCGCACCATGCACGGACTCCAAGAAATATATATGGTGATAATGTGAGGTGGGCCATGGGGGAGTCCGGAGTAAGTGAAGTAGAAAGGCACAAATTGTATGAACATGCGTGGCATATAGGGCGTGTTTGGTTGCGTTCTCGTCTCAACATAGTTGTTCCCTCTTCATGCATGCTCAACTCAACACCCCTCTTCATGCATGCTCTCTTCATGCATGCTTCTAGTGTATTTGTGCTAAACTAGTGTGGACTCATGCACCCTCCATACACTCTACCAAACACCCAAAAATGGGTTGAGAAGGGAACTCTTGGCGGCATTTGTCTCTTACTACGTACTCCCTCCGTTCCAAATTACTCGTCGTGGTTTTAGTTCAAATTTGAACTAAAACCACGATGAGTAATTTGGAACGGAGGGAGTACCACTAAATGTTGTATGTGCAATGCACGGTGATGTTATGGAGTACGTGCCTAAGTACTCTACTACTACTATATTAGTTGGAGGCACATATTAGCTTTTATATTTGTTTACGTGTATGCCCCGAGACCTTCCAACTAGACATGTCTTTCTCTCCAGGTCGCACTTTGTATCGTTCATACCACTAGTACTACTACATGTGGTCTCCGACCCAGAAGTGGAGATGCTCTACCATGCTGTTTTTTTGTGCTGGGCTCTACCACGCTGTTCATGTCCCACTCCTTTCGTTGACGCGTGGGACATCCAGCACGTGCCGTGTTTAGCACTCTTCGTCGTAAGAGTTGAAACACTATCATTCATCAGAAATAAAAAAATAAATATAAATCAGCAGTGATACTATTGTTATTTGAAAAAATTATTCTCGTCTACCCCGGTCATATCGCAGGCCCAACCTTTCCCACTGTAAGTTGGTCGGACGAAGGAACCATCATGACTTCATTGAATTCCGCTTCTTCAAGAAAACTTACTGTACCTGCAATACTGCTACCACACGCGAAGACTGGACGACACTGTACCACGTCATATCACTGAAACCCACTAGGCCATCCTAAAAAAACCACTAGGCCAAACTAGCCCGCCTATAGGTCATCTATTTTGGAACGGAGGGAGTACGTCTCTGTACTGCTATGATTTTCTGTTGTACGTCTCTGTACTTTTTCTATGATTTTCCTACCCTATCACTACAAGAATCAGCTACTTTGCCATCTGCCACGGCAGACGACAAAGGAGGAACGACGGACGACAAAGGTCTTTGCCGTCTGCCGCGGACGGCAAAAGGCTCCGGCAAAGTAAGGATCGGCAAAGAGTTACTTTGTCGTCTGCCAGTTGTCTGCCGTCTGCTTTTTGGTAGCTGGTGGCAAAGACCTTCTTTGCCGTCTACTAGCAGACGGCAAAGAACTGGCAGACGGCAAAATCCCTGATTCAAGTAGTGTATGAACCAAAAGAGGCCTGAATGTATCCGTGTCGACTAAGCCTACAATTTTAGGAGCTTGGGCTATTGGCCTATCGACGACGGATAAGTATAAGCGTACCACAAGCTCATCAGCCCCAACGTTTCTCTTCGGTGAGTGTTTTGCAAGTACTATAGCTCGCACAATAGCTAGCCTACTAACACTAAGAATCATCAAACAAGCCCTGCTGATATGATAAATAGTTCAAACTTACATCTAAGCATGCCATATATTACATCAAAAGCTAGTGAGGATACATCTGTTTCCATAACTCGGAGAGGGTTCGCATGATTCACTATCAAACAAAAGTAGCAAGTACCGCCCACACAATACAGTGCACTAGCCCTAAGATGGTTTTATAACACGCATCGTTCTAGTAATTAAACACAGGGCAATGCAAACTACCCTGAAGGATTAGCGCGACCAACTATTTCTTGTCATCGATCTCTCGGGCAATGACCACAGCACAAACAGTGGCATGGGAATCGATCTCTGGGGCGATGTCCACAGGACTGACCGCGACATCGGAATCGATCTCTAGGGCGATGTCCACAGGATGGACAGCGGCATCGGAATCGATCTCCGGGGCGATGCCAACAGGACAGACCGCGACATCGAAAACAATCTCTGGGGCTTTGTCCACAGGACGGGCCGCGACATCAGAATCATCAATGACGTCCACCGACACCTGCACAACCCTAACATATTAGCAAGCACATTGCAAATAATCAAAAACCACAACTATGGTAATAAGCCATTATTTTTTACCTTGTGCAGCTCACCGGGGGATCCCATCCCTCCGGGGGCCATCTCCTCGTCCTCGATGGGGGCCATCACCTTGCCAGGGGAATACTGCTTCTCAACAGCAACTATCTCCTCAAACTTGGCCTTGAGCCTCGCATAGGTGGCCATTAGAGTTTCTGGGGTAGGCACGGTGGGGCCCTTGTTGTTCTTCCAACATTCTTTGAGGAGTTCGTCTGCCAACGTCGTCAACTCTTTGGCCAGTGCTTGTTTCTTGGAGTTCTTCGTCTCCGTGGGTTGGCCTGCCAACATGGTCAACTCGTTGGTCGGTGCTCGCTTCCTGGAGATCGCTGTCTCCAGTGGGTTGTCCGCTGGCAACTCTTTGCCTAGTGCTCCAGGATCCACCAATGAATTGACAAACAAAAAGCAATCGAAAGGAAACCACAATTGCAATGAAAATGGAAAAAATAGGCTGTGAGAATTGGTTGGTGCTTCGCAAAAAGAAGATTCTTGGAATGAAAATATAGCAGCATCACTGATTCGCCCACCTTTCCTTCGTCGCTATAGAAGAAAAATGGCAGAAGTGAGTAGCCTGGAGTGAGGTTTTCTTCAAGAAAGGGGAGAAAGGGCTTCAACGAGCGTTCAAGTGAAATGATGGTTGCTTCGTCCAGTCCAACTTCGAGGCCACTTTACCACTGCTGGTAAAGGTGTGGGTTTTGTGATATGATGGGTCATGACGGCCACACCGGGGTGACCGGTGAGTTTCGACTGTACCACCTCGCTGTGATTTGGTGGATGGCACGCGGGCCCGGATGCTTTGATGTCCCACATGTAGATAGAGCGGCTAGTCATATAGGAGTGCTCACTATTGTGCACCGCGACCAAGGCGGAGAGGAAAATGAGAGAACTACGTGATTAATGCATGAGTTTAATTAGGGTAGTTTTGTAAAGTACGAGATACATTCCTCCAATTGCAAAATGCCTTGGTTGATGAGATTTGACATTTGAGCCCTATAAGAGCATGGTTAATAGTATAGCCAGATGCTGACTATAAGCCAGTGCCATGTCATCTATAGCCCATCTTATAGCCAACATGTACAATAGTAGATCAAAAGAGTGTAGTACTTTTTTATTATGTGGCCACCTTTCATTCTCACAAAGTGCCTAGGAGCACGTGCTAGAGCTAGCTCTTCACGAAGAGCCCGCTTACATTCTCTCTCCTCTTATCTTTCCTCCAACTAAGCAGAAATACACTAGTTTAATCCTTATAGCCCGTTGACTCAGCTCTATTGTACTTGCTCTAAATCAGAAGGGAGGGAGTACTGCACGCGGTGTAGTCTAGTCACTTGTTGAAATCTCTAGAAAGGCAAATACTCCTTTCCGGTTTACAGGGCTATACTAGCAAGTACTAGTACTACAATAGTGGGCTCAAATAATAATTTTGTCTCATGCAAGAGCCTGGCTATATGCGTGCTCCAAGGCACCGCACCACGCGCGCGTTCGCAACTGCCACATTCGGGTTGCGCTTGGCTCTTCGCCTCTTCGAGAAGACGAACAATGATGTTACTCCTACTTCTACAGTATCGAATCCACTGTTGCATGTCCGTCCACCTCGTGCGGGAGGGATAGCGTGTAGCGAAAGCTCCTACTAGTACTGCCAGCCACCACGCTCATGCGCGAGGGAGGGACGTAGCTTCATTGACTTACTGCGCCTGCCTTTGCATCTATGACAGGTGGGCCCAATAGGTGGTTGGCCCACCTGTCATCCAGCAAAAGGCAGGTGCACTTAAGGCACCGAAGCTCAGTCCGCGAGGGAGAGGGTGTTGTAGTAATCGAACTTCTCGGTCATGTACGAGTTGACGTGGCACATCAAAGCACTACACTAGATACAAGTCTTTTTACACATTTTAAATGGACCACAACATACAGATGTATGTAGACATATTTTGCTTTGTATGTAGTCACTTGCTGCAATCTCTAAAAAGACTTATATTTGGAAACGGAGGGAGTACAACGCGTGCATGCATGCATGCCGTGACTTCCCTTTTGATACTTGCATGTGTTGATTTGATGCACCTTGCCAAATTTTGACTATAAATTTAACTAACCAAATTTTCATGCATGTCACAAAAAATTACAGGGCTGTTTGGATTGTGACTATGTTTGTCTTATGTTGCCACATTATTTTTCCCACACTTGCCACACTTGCCTAACTTGAGTTGCTCAAATTGTTAGACACACTTTGGCTTGCCTAAGGGAATCTTGTCACACTTTTTGTGTGTATGATATGTGGGGTTCACTACTAATAAAAAAATTCTTGTCTTAGGTGTGGCTAATAAAAAAGACTTATATTTAGGAACGGAGGGTGTAGAAAATATAAATAATAATGCATGTTGGGCAACCCACGTTTCCAATAATTTTAGCCGTGGGCTTGTTCACAATTTTTACGAGGGGGTGGTTGTTCATTTAATGGAGGGACTTGTACCAGACTTGAACGATACAAAGTGCAACCTGGCACACCGTAACACCACTTGGAACAAGCAGGTAGCTATCTCAAAAAACAGTAAACAACTAAAAAACGGTGACCTGGCACGTAGTACGCAATTTTAAATGATTGTTTTGATGGAGTGAAAAAGGAAAACTACCCCACTACGTATATATAGGCCGGATCCTCCGCGCTTGCTTGCTAGGGTTGCTCTATTCACACACTCTCATCCTCTCCATATCTAAACAAGATAGGGGTGGTAACACTGTCTTTCTCCCTTCAAAAACACTGTCTTTCTATCCTCACTGCTGGTTACAGATCTGGACGTATCCCCCTCCGCCAATGAAGGGGAGGAGGGGCAGCGTTTAGGCCGTCGTCGACAGCGAGAGAGGAGACCCACTGCCGGCCGCACCGTTATCTCTGGCCGAGCGTCGACGCCGGAGGTCCTCCGATCCCTTCGTCGTTGCCCTAGTGTGGGCGGATCCGGCCTCCCGCCGCCCACCTATCCACATCCCGATGACCTTCAGGTATATCTTCCTTCGAAACCGCCTTAGCTCTACTTCCCCAGCTTGCTACGTTGCTGCATGTGCATCATTTTCTACCTCTCAGCCCCTCTCGATCGGATGGTCCAACGTCACCTATTTTTTTCTATTGTTAGAGGTAAAGCTACTTCATGGAGTAGAATCTTGTACTTGGTTCAAACAAGAAATAAAGTGGGGGTGGGGGAATTTAGTATGTACATCGTACTTGGTACAAACAGGAAGGAAAGGGGTGAAAGTAGTACAAACTGGTCATCCAACTAGTCTCTTGGTCGAAAAGGGAAATATCGGGGTAACGCTGTACACAGTGGTATGACCAGGACTAGATTTGCTATCCACACATAGGAGTAGGTGGCTAGAGTGAAAAAAATGGGACTGACCCAGATATGTTTCTTGGATGTTTTTTTCTCGGGGCAACAAACTCTGAATCACCACTTTATGCCCCAGTTTAGGTACATGGTGCTGGACTGCTGGTGCACCCACTGTCCCATGCCCTTATACCAAATATTTAGATGTTCTTAATCTAATGCCCCTGGTAAAATGAAGCCATGCCACTGTTATAAGCCATGACAAGTTTGGCCAAATATTTTTGCTTGTAATTGTTTGAGACTTTGACTGTTTCCATTGTAGCTTTTTGTGCAAACATGGATATCCATTTCACCAGGTTGCTGTTGTGACCTTTTGGTGCACTGCACAAAACACTTCTTAAAAGAAGTGACTTTTGTGCTGTTTAACTGGAATGTCAGAATGGAATAGTGGATTCATTTCGGTGGAACTGCACAAAGGGAGATATGTGTTCCAATCCTCATCATCCATATTGGCGCCATAACCTTCCTTTAGGTAAGAATGATATTTAATGCATGTGTTCATCTCTATTTTGCGACTCCCATGAGAAAATAATGCTATTGTTTACTAGTACACTTGTACTCCCTCACTGAAAAAACCAATTCAGAAATAGAAGGACAATCATGTACTTGGTTTCGCCAACTGGTGAGGAGAAAGAGAAACAGAGGATGAAGAGGAGGAAGAAGAATAAACGGTGCCAAGGTGATCTTGCTGAAGCAAGAGGCCTCAGTCGAGGCCATTCAAGGGCTCCGGCAACGTCCACCTTACATGTGAGACGGTCCTCCAGGGAGCCCTTGCACTTCTGCTGTCTCTCCTGCAAAGTCACTTAATTAATTAGGAGTACTTAAGTACCACTAATTTATTGTTGCCTAAATTTCCTATCGGAGTTAAACAAATCTTTAGTAGCACCTTATGTTGAATCATGTATGTGTGTATGTTTGTATATGGAGGTGAATCATGTGGTGGAGCAGGGAGGGAATATTATTAGTGTCATGACATAATAGTGCTATTGTTTTGCATGTCAATTTATTGCCATTGGTTTAATGAGGCAATGTTTTGCGTATTCTCCATCATGAATTTGATGCTACTGTTAGAGTAATATGCTGATGTCTTTCTATCCTTTCTCACCAAGCTAATGAAGGTTTCACCTTGTTCCTACTTGTGCAAACAGGGATCATGTTGTGCCAATCATACATTTTAGTGGAACTACACAAGACAATACAATGAACTGTATCCCAGCCAGTGCTTTAACTCTGCTGGAAGTTCTTGGTAATCTTTCGATATAATCTCAGCACTGGTAAAAAAGAGTGATTTCAACCATACATTTGAAGTGCACAAAAATATACACTATTGAGTGATTCTAGTGAGTGCTTTATCATCTCTTATGGGACTACATGAATAAGCTTTTTTTCCTCAGGTTTGTACCTTCCTAAGGCCTTCATCCATATTAGTTTGCTGTCATCTCTATTTGTATCGTGCTACTATCATGAGAAACTCCATTATCTTTGCACGTTAAAGTTTTGCAACCTATGATACATGGCAATGCTTTGAGTGTTGAGCTAATTGTCACTGATTAAATAAACAAATACCTCTCTTTAAGCAAGACTACTATGTTGCTAACTTTACCCATTAAGATAATGAGGGTGCTTCTATTTGTTAGTGTATGTTTCATCAACTAGTCCCACTATTACAGTAATCTCACTCTCTCAATATATGTGCCAACATGGATGCTCGATTTTGGTGGAACTGCACAAAAACTTTGCGTGTTTCATTGCCTCGACAGCTTCCTTCCTTTCCTATCAGTCGCTAATCTGGGCTTGCATTCTTCCTTTGTTGTCATTCGCTTGGCTTATCTCGGCTTCCAGTCAAAGGAAATAGTAATTGATATGCTACCTCACACAGGTTGGTACTGGTCTTTATCCTGATTATTGTGCTTGTCATATGTATTGGTAATTTGGTATTGTGCTACTATTTGCCGATTTCATGAAGGAGTAACTTGGAGCCTGAACTCGCAGGCAAATCATTACATTGGGTGATTTCAGTAGAACTGCACAAAAATATCAGATGGACATGTACTTATGCTGCTGCTATGTACTCCAAAGTTTACTCAGACAAGCATCGATGTTGACAAGAAGAAGTGCCTATACTCATTCGAGTATCAACCGGCGTCAACCAGTTGTCAAACTCCAAGTATTAGGAGAGTGAACGCCAAAAATATTGCTTGGTGCATAGCCCAGAAAAACGCAGTCCAGTCTTTGGTCCCAACTTGTGCCTTTTGGTTATCGGCAGATATGGTAGCGAACTGTATGGCATGGAGTCTAAAGTTTCCAGACAAGTTGGTTGACACATATATTCATCTGGCACTTAATCAGTCTTCATGCCAGGGATGCTCCATTTCAGTTGAACTGCACAAAAAATTTGGGTGGTTCATTTTCTCAACCGCCTCCTTTCTCGTCTGCAATGTAGAATTTTGGCGAGCTATGGGACCAAGATGAGCCAGTAAACTAGTTGGATGAAAGTAGTGGCCAAGTTGCTCAAACCTCCCTCGGCACAAGGCCACTATCTGAGGATAAACCTACAAGCAAAGTTCAGATGGTCTGTGCTGCCTCTTATGTACTCGAAAGTTTACTCGTACAAGCATTAGTTTTAGCAAGAAGTACCTCAGACTGAACACCATTTACCAATCTGCAACGTAGAATTTTGGCGAGCTACAGGACCAAGATGAGCCAGTAAACTAGTTGGATGAAAGTAGTGGCCAAGTTTCTCAAACCTCCCTCGGCATGAGGCCACTATTTGAGGATAAACCTACAATCAAAGTTTAGATTGTTTGTGCTGCCTCTTATGTACTCAAAAGTTTACTCATACAAGCATTAATTTTAGCAAGAACTACCTCCGACTGAACACCATTTACCAGTATGTACCCTAGGTAATTAAAGTTCGTCCATGGATCATATTGGCTGTGATCTCAATCATTTGGATGCATAAACATACTGAACATGTGTATATCTGAATCTTTTTGTGAATTATCTATGAATATTGTTGTGTGATCTATCAATCATTTGGGTCCATAGACATGCTGAACTTGTGTATATATGAATCTTTTGAGTTGTTGATAGTGAATGTTGGCTATGAATATGAACGTGTCCTATGAACCTGAGTTTGATACAAATGTTTACCTTTTCTGTTGTACTTGTGTGTGAACTTGTTAGTATGACTACTGTGGGGTATGTGACGTGTGGGTGTCAACGGCACACCTTCTTCCCGAGAAGAATTGCACCTGCTTTGTTAGGGTAGCAACGGCGCATCAGCTCTTTTTAATCTTTTTGCTCTGTCTTGCCCCCTCCCCCGCTCAACCCCTGCCGTAATGTTTTCGGCCTCAAAACAAACATAGTACCGCGTTGTTTTTGGGGCTTGATGAAAAATCGAGTGCTGGTTTCTGTAGGTTGGCCCGCCTAGCAAATGGGCTGCTGGTCCACCACGGACTGGGAGGCTAAAAATACAAGTTGTATGGTGTAGAGGAAAGTAAAAAAACGCCATCGAGAGCCATCCGCTGAAGAAAAAAATTTGCTCCTGATGTGCTTCTTCAGTCGTGCCGCCGGCCCCCTCTTTAATCCAGTTCGCTCGGGGATCTGGTATCATTTTTTCCAGAGGGCGAACAAGTATCATCTAGGCCTACGTTTTGTATTTTAACATGTGTAGCCCACGACATACGGTGACAGTGGTTTCAACTTATTTTTTGAGGTCCATACCGGCCTATGGGCTTTTTCTTAAAGATCGGTAGCCCAATGTATTTTTTAACCACATTATATATATATTTATATTATTACTATTATCGTATATTTTATAGAGACTTATATATACATTATAAAAACATCCCACGTGTTACTAACTTATAAAAGTAAATGTTTAACAAAAGTTGGCAAGGAAAATCCTGGTTGTTTTTGACTCACGAGCAAGGAAAGTCATGGTGATTGCGTACAAAAGCTTGCGAAGATTTTAAGGACCAATGTAACAATAACACGCTCATTTTTATTTTGAGCAATAACTCGCTAATTTGTTAATTATGTATATAAAAAATGTGCCTCTCCGGTTTATTTTTTGATATTAATTACTCCTTCTAACATAACATTATATATATAACGAGCCCAGCTAATTCGTGTATTTGAAGGAAGTGCAAATGGGCTGGGATTCCTTAGAAAATATAAATGGGCCGCATTGACGTGAAATTATTTGTTCACCCATCCTAGCAAATGGATTGTACATTCTAGAAAACATGGGTTAAATATATGCCACATTTTTGCAGGCTGACATGTGGGCCAATAGGTCGAAGCCTACGCAGGGCATTGTCAACTTGGTCAACAAATGATTATGACATCCACAACCATTGGATTTATATCCAATGGCTGGCATGCACCTTCAATCTCTCGTCTTCTTCCTCCAGCGTCGCCGGGACCGCCTGGTCCGGCCTCTGACGGCTAGCGGCTCTGCTTAGCACGCATCGCTGCGAAGCGCTACCCCACCACCGGCCAGGCTATCCCTCCACCCCTCCACACCTCCTGTTATTCTCCACCGACTGCAGCCCCACGCGGCACCAGAACCAGTTATAACCCTTCTCCTCCTCTCAATCTACGACTCCACTGCCACGTCTTCCCATCTCTGAATCGTTCCCGTCCGGGGCCTCGCCGTCGTCCATCGCCTCACTGTGCTCGGTGCGGCCTGGTCAACAAACGAGAGTCATCGGAAGAGGACTATACGTGGAGAGACGGACGGCTGGGACCCACGAGGTCCATGGTCACACGCATGGAAAGTTCCTCCTTATTAAGCTGAAAAAAATGTTTCCTCCACCTGACAGCTGGGACCCACCGGCTGTATCTTCGCACGGAAGGAAGTGCCTCCTTGTTATGCAAAAAAAATTATTCCTCCCGTTGACAGCTGGGACCCGTCAGATTTGGTGGCTGACTTGTGGGCCTACTAAGCGGATGTGTACGTAGGGCTTTGTCAACTTAATCAACAAATGATTCTAGCAGCTGGACCATTGGATATTAATCCAATAGCCGTGCTCCTTCTTCAACCTCTGTTCTTGCTCATGTCTCCCGTGAGCGGCACCGCGGCTGTGCTGCCGCGCACCCGAACCAGTCAAGTTTCCCACTCCTCTCCATCTGCGACTCCACTGCCCTGTCTTCCCCATCTCCGGGTCATTCCAGTCTGGGGCCTCGCCGTCGTCCATCGGCCTTGGTGTGCTCGGCACGGCGTGGTCAACGTGGGGAACAACCGAGAGTCATCGGAAGATGACTCTACATGAGAGGTTGACAGTGGGGACGCACCACGCCCATGGACGCATGCATGCAACCGGACCGTGGCATGGTCAACGTGGTCAAGGAACGACTTCCATCGGAAGTGTACTGTACGTGGAGACACTGACAGCTGGGTCCATGACCGCAGCAAGGAAATGCCTCCTTATTACGTGGAAAATAATGATTCCTCCACCTGACAGTAGGGACCCACTGGACGGGCCACCGTATTTTGCGAAAAAAAAGTTTCCCCCCTGACTGCTGGGCCCACCGGACGGGCCACCATATTTCGCAAAGAAAACATTCCCCCCGCTGTCAGCTCGGACCCACCGGAAGTGCCTCCTTATTACGCAGAAAAAAAGAATACTCCCCCTGCTAGTTGGGACCCACCTTGGTGGGAGGCTGGCTTGTGGGCCTACTAAGTTGACGGGGACGGAGGGCTTTGTCAACTTAGTCAATATGAACGATTCTAGCTCCAGTGACCGTATGATGTCCATCCAACGGCCGTAGTGCTTCTTCAACCTCTGGTCTTCTTACTCCAGCCGCCCAAACCAGCGCTGGTAGTGCCGCGTGCTCCTGCCTCCCGTGGTCGGCTGTGATGCCGCGGAGGCCTCACCGCCCCCTATTACTCCCATCGCTGGCCAGGCCATCCCTCTACTCACCCACAACCCCTGTTATTCTACAGCGACGGCAGCCTCACACCGCAGCCGAACCAGTGAACCCTCATACTCCTCTATGCATGGGCATCTAATGCCGTGTCTTCCCCGTCTCCGTGTCGTCCCCTTCCTAGGCCTTGTCATCGTCCACTCCCCTGGTGCTCTCGGCGTGGCGTGACCAACGTGGTCAAGGAACGGCTTCCATCGAATGTGGACTGTACGTGGAGAGGCTGACAGCTGGGTCCACGGCCGCAGCAAAGAAGTGCCTCCTTATTACGCGGAAAATAATGATTCCTCCACCTGACAGCAGGGACCCACCGGACGGGCAACCGTATTTCATGAAAAAAACGTTTCCCCTGACTGCTGGGACCTACCAGCTACATCTTCGCACGCAAGGAAGTGCGTCCGGGCAAAAAAAATGATTCGCCCCCTGACTACTGGGACCCACCAGCTACATCTTCGCATGCAAGGAAGTGCCTGACAGTCGGGACCCACCTGGTCGAAGCATACGTAGCGTTGTCATTCTGGTCGCGAATGTGTACGTACATACTGGTCGACGTAGAGGCACGCATGTGTCGTAGTAGAGGCGCGCACGTAGCATGTACACGTATGTACGTCGGCCAGGGTGCAAGAAAGTAAATACGGCCACGTACGTACATACGGGCGGGGTCTCGAATGCCTACTCGCGCGTACGTATGGCTGATAACCCACAAGTATAGGGGATCGCAACAGTTTTCGAGGGTAGAGTATTCAACCCAAATTTATTGATTCGACACAAGGGGAGCCAAAGAATATTCTCAAGTATTAGCAGCTAAGTTGTCAATTCAACCACACCCGGAAACTTAATATATGCAGCAAAGTGTTTAATAGCAAAGTAATATGATAGTAGTGGTAACGGTAGCAAAAGTAATATTTTTGGGTTTTGTAGTGATTGCGACAGTAGCAAAAGAAAAGTAAATAAGTGAAGAACAATATATGAAAAGCTCATAGGCAATGGATCTGTGATGGAGAATTATGCCGGATGCGATTATTCATGCAACGGTTCTAACATAGGGTGACACAGAACTAGCTCCAATTCATCAATGTAATGTAGGCATGTATTCCGAATATAGTCATACGTGCTTATGGAAAAGAACTTGCATGACATCTTTTGTCCTACCCTCCCGTGGCAGCGGGGTCCTATTGGAAACTAAGGGATATTAAGGCCTCCTTTTAATAGAGTACCGGACCAAAGCATTAACACATAGTGAATACATGAACTCCTCAAACTACGGTCATCACCGGGAGTGGTCCTGATTATTGTCACTTCGGGGTTGCCGGATCATAACACATAGTAGGTGACTATAGACTTGCAAGATAGGATCAA
>NC_053024.1:175191208-175241003 GCF_003073215.2 Triticum urartu | reverse complement strand
TTAATTAGTTGTAGACTCGGAATTTGCTTCTACCTAGATACACGTGTTTAGCACCATTTCTTTCTGGGGTCACCAATACTACTCTCTTTCTCGTCTTAACTAGCATGCCACATCAGATTTTTTGCTTAGTTGACAATCTTAGTACATGTATAAGGTGAAGCATTGGGAGTGGCCTAACGTTGGATGGCCGGCACCGACCGAATGCTCAGGAGACGTTCGGACGTGTCTAGAGATAATTGGGGCATTCCCTAAAAAGGATTTCTTTTAGTTTATCATGATATTCTAGCTAGTAGATTTATTTTAAAAGAAACCACTAGCTAGGATCCTAGTAATAGTGTCATCAAGCAGTGTCCAAGGTCAATTCAGGGAAGCAAACATACCCATGGTGACAAGGCGTCTCTTTTTCCCAAACCTCCACGTTAGTTTTCTCTTCCCCAAGCCTATCAATCTACGCACACAACGCAGCGGGGACCCAAAAAAGGTGAAAATTTTCTGTGGACTTTGGAAAGGAATCTCGTGTCTCTTTAGAAAGGCAGTGGAGGGCAGTGGAGCCCCTCTCCAGGAGAATATCCTAGGGCTTGCAAGAGTTCATACGCTAGCGTCCAAGCCGTTAACGCTAAACAATCCCCAAAGTCCGAAAAGGCTCATTATCACCGACGTGGGGGCCAGTGCTAGTCGGTCATCGTAGCATCTGCTTGGACTAAAGTCAGCTCGCAAGCAGACGCCCTTCCCACACTTCTAAATATTCACCTGCTACTGTGCAGCTCGTGAGATATGTATGATCCTCCTTGCACTTGCAGCTTGATGCGATCTTGCTGTGGCGGTGTCCGATCGATCGCTTTGGATTTCGGAAGATTTGGCAAATGTTTAACTCAGCACGTTGCGACTGTGTGACTGACTCACTGACATTGCATGTTCATGACACTTTCAGGGCGCTTTGAGTTCAAGATTTTTACTATATGAACCCATGCGTCCATCTTAAAATCAGCGTTGGATGGGATCGATTGCTTTTTTGACTGGCTAGCTAAATCACAGCTCATCTAAAGGCCATGTGTTCTTTTGCAAAGAAAGAATTAGTGCGTGCATGTGTAGGCACATCTCTAAACCAAACAATCAGCTGGAATAGAATACAAAAATGGTTTTATTCTAAAAAAACAAGAAAGATTGCCGTACCTAAGATTAGACAAGTTTGATCAACTTAGGTGAGTGATTGGTTCAAGCCACACCTTAGACAAGCCACACTTAGACCCCACATGGCATAGACACAAAAAGTGTGACAAGATTCACTTAGGCTTGTCAACTTGTGACTCTCATTTTAATGAACTAGCTTTAGACAAATTTGGCAAAAATGTGTAGCAATATTAGTCCTAAAACCAAACAACCCCTAAGACGTGATTCTTTTTACCGTTCCACGGAACAAAGAGAGCTTCTTTCACCGTAGCGCAGTGCGTGGCTAGGAGAGACACGACACGACAGTTCATGTACCTGCCCTACTAATTCAGATTTCTTACGGTTGACGCGACAGTAATCTCTATGGCCAAGTTACCTACCAGCTACGTAGTATAGTGCAGCCCAGTTTTATATGCATTTAGACAGTGGTCAGAGATTTTGAACATGGGGTAGCTAGCTAATCTCTGACAGGTCCCTTCTTCCATGGTAGAGAATCTAAGTGGGACAAACCCTTGATTCGTTCATGTGACCAGCTGACTGCACCAGCATGCATGTCAGTTACTTAAGTGTGCATGTTAGGTGTATGCATGCATGGTAAGATCGTCCAACCAAGCGTTACGATTTTTTTGAAGCCCTTAAACAGCGGCTATCATCGGTCCGGTCATTATAAATGTAGCGTGTTTTGTATCTTTATGCACGCTATCTAGCTACTGTGTGTTTATGCAGCTGCACGCATGTATACAACGTAATGCATGCCGACGTGTTTGATTCTGACGTCCATAAGGACCTGCGTGCAGAGTGACCAGATGTTGACGCGCATGGGGTTAATTTTGTGCAGAAAGTTACGGAATGGACACGCCCAATAGTTTGGTCAGACGGCGGTCGAGGTCGACGAAAGATGAGGATTCCATGCTTGCGTGTGAGTTTTGTTGCATGCCAGCGTACGTACACGCATGCTGCATGCATGCACATACATCTTTTTTTTTTAAGTCCGCACATACATCCAATCCATATACTCTGCCCCTCCCGACCTCCACGACTAGGAGAACCAGTGCTCTCTCTCTCTCTCTCTCTCTCTCTCTCAAGTCTCAATACAAGGAAAATGGATTATCAATCAAGCTATTAAGAGTTTTTAAGACATTGAAATACAAGGAGAAAGGATTGTCAATCAAGCCCCTAAAAGTAAGGAGTACGTATCCCAGTAGTACTACGAGTCTACGACGAGCTTTGTCCTCGTGTTCCTACACAACTGCTAGTGTAGTGTACGTGCATAATCGTCTTTTGCGGGAGACAGAGATGCATGAGGGGCATGCATGCATGCATCCACGGGCAGATATTCCATTTGGTGTCGTTTGCGCCGTCGCCTACCTCCCCGTCCGCTTCGCGCACCCATGCATGGCGCACGTGCCCGCCGCGTCCCAAGCCCCAACCAGAGCCTAGACCTAGCTACGACGACTACGAGTCACGCGACCACCTCTACTATCAACTGCTGAGCTGAGCGTGTACAGTACGTACGTGCACCGATCTTGGGGAGGGCATCCATCAAGTTTGCTTTCATTTGGTGCACTATCATGTAGAGTAGCTAATTAATATAAGAAAGTCGGTATACAGTGGAGTGTACCTAGCCAGCTAGCTGTGGTGCCTTGTAGTTTGACCCCTGATCCATGCCTCGTGCGTCCGCGCGTGGCCGGAGGATCGAAGGCATCCGAGGGAGGGGAATCAGGACGCATGTAACTAGATTTTGACCTATACTTTGAGTGAAACTTTAAAAGGGATACTAGTAGTAGTGGTGGTTTTAGTTAGTATGTTACCAGTTGATGTTGTTCAGAAGATCGTTCTTACGGAGTTACATGTTCAAGAATGTGCTTCTGGACCACCACAATAGATTTCATGTATTATTTACTTAACCATTTCACGGTCCAAAAACTAAAAGGAGCACAAAGAGAAAACAGCATGGTCCTTACAAAACGACCTACGTTAGAACAAGATAACTAAGCTCTGTGCCCGAATAGCATATCGGAGATAAAACGACTTGAGCTCGTCTCGACCCACTACCTAGCATTGGCCTTAATTCGGTCTTTTATTATTTACAGTGGCATGTAAGTGTTGTCGAAAACTCTACCGTTTCTTTCCATCCAAATGATCCACACCATAAGAGGCACAAGTTAATTCAGGTGATCCTCTTAATGTCTTGAACGTTGAAGCTGGCCATGTACCACCAATCCAGAAAGTAGAAGCAGCCCAAGGGGTGGGCTCACTCAAGTTAGCCCATTGAAGAATATAACTGTAGGGGTTGACACGACGCTGCGGCCCATGAAGAGGTAATGAACCGTTTTTTCTGAGCATGATTCCAGAAACTACATGACTCATTATGCGGTAATCCCCGCCTTGCGAGATGGCAAACAGTCCAAACCTGCCCTCTGACGACCAACCACAGTAAAAGCTTGACATTCAGGGGTGTCCAACACTTCCAAGTGGTGTAGCTAGTACTGCATTTGGTTGTCTCTTGGAAGAAAGCCATATAAATGGTCGACTAAACACCTTTTGAATCTCACGACAAGTGATACTTATCATCAACATTAGGCATTATACATATTTCAAACACTGATCTACCACAACATCAACACTTGATGGAAAGTTCAGACACTGATCTACCCTTTGATGTCCTTAATTCAATTGTCATTTACAGTGGCATCCGCGACCGTTCTTCTTGCTATGACGACCGGGGTGAACATTGCTGAACACGCCGGGCGCAAGGTCCTCAACCGACACCCAACGAATCCATTTATAACTCCATAAGAAACACCTGGGACCATTCCCAACAATGACCCAGGCCCAGACGTTGAAATTTGATGTTCCTCTTGCTCCAAAGGGTTTAACAAGATGTTCCAAGGGCTATTATCAGAAGATGCACCCTCCAAGCATAGTGAAGCTGATGTGCAATGTTCATGATCTCAAGGTCCTGAATTCCAAGACCCCCACTCGACTTCAGCCTACAAACTTGCATCCAACTCGCTAAGCATTGACCATCACTCACTACATCAGTACCTTTTCCACAAGAAAGCTCGACGATTTTATCGATGTCCTTAAAAACCCATAGAGAGGGGTGGTTCAAGGACATTAAGTGGAAAATCGAGATGGCGGAGAGCATATTTGGACTAAATTAGGCGACTACTCTGTTCAAGGAATCACGTACATCATGGTCCCAATCTTCCACCAAGTTTGTCAATCTGGTCCTGAAAATCCTCTTTCAGGAGTCTCTTCGAACTTAGAGGCATAACTGGCCTATTTGACAATTAAGAATGCATCCAAACTCACTCAACTCATCCTCATAATAAATTGCATACATTGAGCTTTTTCTCAGATAGCATCTCAACCCATATGAGCACCTAAATATCTCTCATGTAGCCATCGACCCTTTAAGAACGCGCCTTAGTTTCTTCCAATGATCATAAATTGCACAACCACAAGTGATAAGTATTGCCTGAAGGAAATATGCCCTAGAGGCAATAATAAAGTTGTTATTTTATATTTCCTTATTCATGATAAATGTTTATTATTCATGCTAGAATTGTATTGATTGGAAACCCAAATACATGTGTGAATACATAAACAAACACTGTGTCCCTAGTAAGCCTCTACTTGACTAGTTCGGTGATCAAAGATGGTGAAGGTTTCCTAACCATGGACATGAGTTGTCATTTGATAACGGGATCACATCATTAGAAGAATGATGTGATGGACAATACCCATCCGTTAGCTTAGCATATTGATCGTTCAGTTTTATTGCTATTGCTTTCTTCATGTCAAATACATATTCCTTCGACTATGAGATTATGCAACTCCCGGATACCGGAGGAATACCTTGTGTGCTATCAAACGTCACAATGTAACTGGGTGATTATAAATGTGCTCTACAGGTATCTCCGAAGGTGTTTTTTGGGTTGGCATAGATCAAGATTAGGATTTGTCACTCCGAGTATCGGAGATGTATCTTTGGGCCCTCTCGGTAATGCACATCATAAGAAGCCTTGCAAGCAAAGTGACTAATGAGTTAGTTACAAGATGATGTATTACGGAACGAGTAAAGGGACTTGCCGGTAACGAGATTGAACTAGGTATGAAGATACCGACGATCGAATCTCGGGCAAGTATCATACCAATAGACACAGGGAATAACGTATGTTGTCATAACGGTTCGACCGATAAAGATCTTCGTAGAATATGTAGGAGCCAATATGGGCATCCAGGTTCCGCTATTGGTTATTTACCGGAGAGGTGTCTCGGTCATGTCTACATAGTTCTCGAACCCGTAGGGTCCGCACGCTTAACGTTCGATGACGATATAGTATTATATGAGTAATGTGATTTGGTGACCAAATGTTGTTCGGAGTCCCTGATGAGATCAGGGACATGATGAGGAGTCTCAAAATGGCCGGGAGGTAAAGATTTATATATAGGACGATGGTATTCGGACACCGGAAGTGTTCCAGAGGGTACCGGGTACATATCGCGTCATCGGAAGGGGTTCCGGGCACCCCGGGCAAAAGATATGGGCCTTATGGGCCAAGAGGGGAAACACACCAGCCACAAGGGGCTGGTGCGCCCCCCATATGGGTTGGCCTAAGTGGAGAAGGAAAAGGGGAGGAGGAAAGGAAAGAGAGGGAATAGGATTCCCCTTTCCTTCCCCCTCTCCCCTCTTTCCTTCCCCCTTCCGAAAATAAGGAAGGGGGAGGCCGAATTGGGGGAGGACCCCAAGTAGGATTGCTCCTACCTGGGGCGCCCCATGGCTGTTCCCCTCCCCCTCCCACCTATATATACGTGGGGAGGGGGTGCCTAGAACACATAACAACAATCGTTAGCCGTGTGTGGGGACCCCCTCCACAGTTTACACCCCCGGTCATAGTTTTGCATTGCTTAGGTGAAGCCCTGCGAGAATCACTTCACCATCACCGTCACCACGCTGTTGCTCTGACAGAACTCATCTACTTCCTCGACACCTTGCTGGATCAAGAAGGCGAGGGACGTCATCGCGCTGAACGTGTGCAGAACTCAAAGGTGTCAGACGTTCGGTGCTTGATCAGTCGGAGCTAGAAGAAGTTCGACTACATCAACCGCGTTGTCAAACGCTTCTACTTTCGGTCTACAAGGGTACGTAGACACACTCACCCCCTCTCGTTTCTATGCATCTCCTAGATAGATCTTGCGTGGGCGTAGGAATTTTTTTAAATTGCATGCTACATTTTCCAACAGTGGCATCCGAGCCAGGTCTATGCGTATATGATATGCACGAGTAGAACACAAAGAGTTGTGGGTGGTGATCCTCATACTGCTTATCACCAATGTCTTATTCTGATTCGGCGGAATTGTTGGATGATGCGGCCCAGACCAACCTTATATGAGAACGTTCATGAGACCGGTTCCACCGACAGACATGCAACTAGTTTTGCATAAAGGTGGCTGGTGGGTGTCTCTTTCTCCTACTTTAGTTGAATCGAATTTGACTGCGGCCAGTCCTTGTTGAAGGTTAAAACAACAAACTTGATAAATCACCGTTGTGGTTTTGATGCGTAGGTAAGAACGGTTCTTGCTAGAAGCCCGTAGTAGCCACGTAAAACTTGCAACAACAAAGTAGAGGACGTCTAACTTGTTTTTGTAGGGCATGTTGTGATGTGATATGGTCAAGACATGATGTGATAAACGTTATTTTATGAGATGATCATGTTTTGTAAGATATATGACAACCGGCAGGAGCCTTATGGTTGTCTCTTTATTGTATGAAATGCAAACGCCATGTAATTGCTTTACTTTATCACTATGCGCTAACGATAGTTGTAGAAGCAATAGTTGGCGAGATAACCACGACGCTACTATGGAGATCAAGGTGCCGAGCTGGTGACGATGGAGATCATGATGATGCTTTGGAGATGGCGATCAAAAGCACAAGATGATGATGGCCATATCATGTCACATATTTTGATTGCATGTGATGTTTATCTTTTATGCATCTTATTTTGCTTAGTACGGCGGTATCATTATAAGATGATCCCTTAACTAAAATTTCAAGGTATAAGTGTTCTCCCTGAGTATGCCCCATTCCGATAGTTCGTCGTGTTGAGACACCACGTGATGATCGGGTGTGATAGACTCTACGTTCACATACAACGGGTGCAAGACAGTTTTGCACTTGGCCTCGGAACACTCGAGACCGAAAGGTCAAACGTGAATCATATAGTAGATATGATCAACATAGAGATGTTCATCATTGATGACTACTCCATCCCACGTGATGATCGGACATGGTTTAGTTGATTTGGTTCACGTATAATTTAGATGACTTGAGGGATGTCTATCTAAGCGGGAGTTCTTAAGTAATTTGATTAATTGAACTTAATTTATCATGAACTTAGTCCTGGTAGTATTTGCATATCTATGTTGTAGATCAATAGCTCGCGTTGTAGCCCCCCTATGTTTTTGATATGTTCCTAGAGAAAATTAATTTGAAAGATGATCGTAGCTGAAAGAACATGTGGTACCCCCATGTGTGGTTTTGGTAATTGATGAAATTCTCTATGGACTAATGGTTGCATTGAGTTATATTTGAAGGATTTGTCCATAGACATTTCTTGAAGTCCATGTGTTGGTTTCAAGGAGTTTATGAGTTGACCAAGGTTCTATTAAGGAATTATCCAAAGATTGGTCATGTGAGTGTTGAGCTTATTGCAAGCATGTCTTGAAGAAGAAGATTGTGTGATCATTCATGTTTACCTTCAAGACATCATCCAAATGAAGAGAGTTGGAAAGATTCATGGTTGATCAAGACTAAGTACAGAGAGTGATTCAAGTTGATCAACACACAAAGCATAGAAGATGTACCAAGAAGGATCAAGTGATCCCATGGTATGGTAAGCATTGTCCATTACGCTTTGTGTACTAACCCATGGTCTACGTGAGAGTTCTATGTGGGGTTAGTTATGTTTCCATGGGCTTGCATCAAGAGGAAGATATCATACAACCCATGGAGAGGATGACATCAAGTGGTGATCGTCATCAAGATTATGGTGTGCAAGGTCAAGTGGGGCATCACGAAGAGATCAAGTGCTTGAAGCTTGCCGTCCATTGTGGTGTCAATGGACTTGTGAAGATGTGCCAAAGAGTGGATCACCCATAGTGGAGTATGGGGGAGCAATTAACTAGTCTTCATCGAGCCAACGCGATCAAGAAAGGTGGTCCAACTTGAGGGAGTCAAGATCGTCATCATATAGCTCAAGTGGACTATCACTGGTGCGCGTCGTTCCTAAACAAACGGTCTGAAACCCCTTTCCGCGATGGCATTTGGAACCGTCATCAAGTGAGTGTGTGCGATAGGGTGTCCTTCCCACACGACCCAAAAATCATTGGGGATAGGCCCTCCTGGGACCCAGGCTAGGGCCGTGTGCGATCGGGCGAGGCATCGAAACCCATTCATTTCCGTAGGTATGTACATCCCACATGGAGAATCCCAGAAATCATTTCCGTAGGTATGTACATCCCACACGGTGAATCCCAGAAAAACATTTCTGTTTGTATGTATATCACACACAATCAATCCAAGGAATACGTTTCCATTCTTATGTACATCCCACACAGTCAATCCAGGGAAAACGTTTCCATTCAGATGTACATCCCACACGGTTTTATGTATACGCTCGTGTGTGAAAGGTGTAACTATCACACACGCTCTGCCTTGGTTAACTGTTTGCTTTCATTAACTACATCACACACGATTTGATGTAGAAAACTGTGTGGCATTGGGCTATCCATCGCAAGCACTTTTACTGCTAGAACTGTTTGCAAAGGTCCATGACCGTCTGTTCTATTTTTATTTTTTCCTGTAGTTTATTATTCTAATTGGAAATTTTGAAATGCGAAACATGCAATTCAAATTCTCAGCACAATGGTTCAACAACGAATCCATAAATAAAATTGCCAGTACAATATGTTCAGTAATTATAGGATTAGGCAACAATTAACTATGATGAACCGCAATATTTAAAGGCGGTAAAGGTGAAGAGACAAGTGTAAATCATTTTAACTGCCGACGGTGTTGAAGAAGCGGAATGCCCATAATGTCCCTTCCTGCATGCCATAGGCACGAACCACTTTTGTCCAACCCCTTGTGACGATCGCCCGCCCATCCTTCATCGCCTTCGGGAAGACTTCTAGAGCATTATCATGGTAGCATGAATTATATACTTTAACCTTAGTTGCCTCCACTCCGATCATGTAGTTTGCAAGGTAATCATCAGTAAATAGCTTCGGAAACCACTGAAAAGAGAAAAATATCAGATACTCGGTCTAATAGAGTAACTTGTTGTGGGCAGGGGGAAAAGGGAACAAATTACTTACCATCCTAAATTTCACTGTTGTCTTCGACAAAGTGTAAATAAAGAGCTTAATTACAATCACCCTTTTCTTTCGCCTAACAATCTTTCTTAGTTTCCTCACTTGACGCTTGTTCATGAACATCTCATTGCCCCATACGCAAAAGGGATCAAAGCGTGGATCAGTACCCCTCATATATGTACTTACAAGAAACCAGTAAATGTTAGAAGCTAAACTAAGATTGCATAAATGATGTAAAATACAACTACGTATGTTCCTAAGTACAAGTATTTTTTTTGGAGATTTCAATATGAACTACATACAGATGTATATAGAATTATAGATATAGTTTAGATTAGAATCTAGATTCACTCATTTTGCTACTTATGTAGTCTATATTGGAATCTCTAAAAATACTTCTATTTAGGAATAGATGGTGTATAAGACATGGGATCCAGCTAACCTCGACGGCAAACAACAACATTGCCCATTTAGCCCTGTGTAAGTACATGGAAAGCCAATGTTAACTACAACAGGATTAACATCCACCAAAAATAGCAACTGGTAATAAAACGACATCATCTATAGTGATATCTTCATTTCGAAAGAGTAGCACGGTAGCAAAGGGACGGATTAAAAAATGGATACAATTGTTAATTGCAACAGGCTTAACAACATCCTAATTCATGTTTTGTAAGTTTGTAGCCATTGAAATACAATTCTTTAAAAATGGATACAACTGTTAATTGCAACACGCTTAATGGCCATTGAAACCGGTACTAATAAAAATGCAATTGGCAGATTTAAACATCACAGGGCAGGTCCTGCCAGAGCAGATAATGGCCCAGTTGTCTATAAAAAGGTAGGGAAAATAGCTCAAACGTGTTAGGCATGTTTACCACAACATGCTTAATACATCGACAGTACAAAACATAGCCATTAATTGCAACTGGTATTGGTAAGATTGAACTGGTGGGTACATACTTGGTAAGTCCTGAGCGGTAGTTGCTGGGGCGCTTCATCTTGGCCAGAGCCCGCCCAAAGTCAGCGGCGGCGGAGACGAGCTGTTCCTCCGGGTCAAAGCGTGGATCAGTGCCACTAACATGTGTACCTATAGGCAACCAGTAAATGGTAGAAGTTAAACTGCAATTGCACAAATGATATGAAATACTATAAGACATGGGATGCAGCTAACCTTGACGGCAAACAACAACATCCGCCGTTATGACCCTGCGTTAGTACATGGACAAGCATGTTAAGTACAACAGGGTTAGCATCCACTAAAAATAGCAAATGGGGCAGCATCTCTAGTATATCTTCATTGCGGAGAGTAGCATGGTAGCAAATGGATAGATTAAAAATGGATGCAACTATTAATTGCAATAGGTTTAACAACATCTTAAGTCATGTTTTGTAAGTTTATAGCCATTGAAATGGAACTGTTTAAGAATGGATTCAACTGTTCATTGCAACAGGCTTAATAGACATTGAAACCGATACTAATAAAAATGCAATTGACATAGTTAAACATCACAAGGCAGGTGCTGCCAGAGTAGGGAATGGACCAATGTCTATAAAAGGTAGGGATAGTAGCAAAAATGTGTTAGGCATGTTTACTAGAACATGCTTAATACATCGACCGTACATAATATAGCCATTAATTGCAATTAGTATTGGTAAGATTGATCTGGTGAGTACATACTTGGTAAGTCCCGAGAGGTAGTTGCTGGGGCACTTCATCTTGGCCAGAGCTCGCCCAAAGTTAGCGACAGCGGAGGCGAACTATTCCTTCAGGTCGAAGCGTGGATCAGTGCCACTGACATGTGTACCTAAAGGCAACCAGTAAATGGGTAGAAGTTAAACTGCAATTGCACAAATTATGTGAAATACTGTAAGACATGGGATGCAACTCACCTCGACGGCAAACAAAAGCATCGGCCGTTATGACCCTGCGTAAGTACATGGGCAGGCATGTTAAGTGCAACAGGGTTAGCATCCACTAAAAATAGCAAATGGGCAGCATCTCTAGTGATATCCTGAGTCATGTATTATAAGTTTGTTGCTGGTATTGGTGAAATTGAGATGGACACAGTAATATTTGAACATCACACAATGTGTATTACTGAAATAAACAAGGCACGAACATGCTTAATGTTGGAGTTGTGTCGAATATAGTGTACACGATAGGTTACAGTTGGACTTGTAGTTGTATTGTGTTTAGATAGGAGATGGAGTTGTGTCCAAGTAGGACACTTGTATCCTAGGCCTCTCTTATATAGCAGGGGTAGACACACGATGTAACCTATGGCAACATAATAGCACATGCATGCAAGGGGGAGCCGGCGGCGTGTGCCGGCGCCCGGGTGGCCAGGGTGCGGTATTGTGACGGTGTCACGGGGAGGAGCGCCCGTAGTCAAGCCCCGGGGATGTAGCCATATCGGTGAACCTCGTTAACAAATCTTGGTGTCATGCTCGTGTGATTGCTTGGTCCTCGGATGATCGACGAAGTGCCTCGGATTTATTCTAACAACTGGTATTAGAGCAAGGTTCGAGAAGACCGCGGTTGTTGATTTGGAGAAAGTATCGAGTTGAGATGCAGCCGGCTATGGCGTGATTCTCGGTGAGATTGAAGAAGCAATCGGAAACGACTCGCTAGTTGATCGGAAGCGTCACCTGGTGGCCAGAGTCGAGTTGGCGATCTCGGCGAGATTGTACTACACGGGTGGCAGCAGTTGCAAGTCAGGAGGAGCACGTGGATGTGGCCCGTACGGCCGGCTAGCGTGCAACGCCGTGACACACAAAAGCTGCAGGCACGCGTGGCGCGTACGTGCGGGTGGGGAGGCCCAGGCTGGTTGTTGGATGCGTCTACCGTTGACGAGATTTTGGTTTGAGAAACAAAAGGAGACTGAGTCTCCATAGTACAGGGATAGGCAGGAAAATCAGTCGAGCAAAGGAAATATCCATTGATACATCCATCGGGAACTAGCACACACATGGCAAAGCAATAGCAGCATCGGGAGTTGAGCCAGGAGCTATCACGTGAAGACCAAAGCAATTTATTGGTTAAATTTGCTAGTACTAGTATACGTGCTTGAAGTACTTGGGCATTGCGTGTAGAAGCTTCGTTATTTGTCAAGGCCAGCCATACGAAGAATCGTGACACCATCGGGCATCGGGTTTGAGGTGGAGAAGTTCAACGGAACTAGAACCTTGGGTTATGGCAGATACGTTTGAAAGGTTGTGGGCACAACAAAGATGCTTGAAGGCGTTGCGGGAAGTCATGTGAGCTAAGATGGAATTATCACGTGATGGATCAAAATTTGTGGAAGATGATTTGGGAGCCTCGAGCGTGTCATGCAAGTCAAACATGTTCGGCTTGGTCGGACTAGTCAGTCTGACGAATCGACGCAAGTCGGTTGGTACAGAAGATGGTGGTGAAATCGGCGGTGACGATGTAGGAGCGTGATGCTGATGGTGACCGACTTCTGGGCGTGGAAACACGTGACACATGCCCGAGGCTTGTGTGGCTTCGACAAGGCTATGACGCGGGGTTGATTCAAGACGGTGCACATGAGAGCTTGGAGTCGATGGGGCGCGGGGTGGCACGTACAACCACCATGGAGTCATGTTGAAGGTGGAGCTGGAGTCTGGAGGACTTCACTCGGTGCTGATTGAGGGGCTACGGCGTAAGTGCACAGAGAGTCGAAGCCTATTCAGCAGGAAAAGCAAGTGACACGTAATTCAGACTGGAGCTCAGTGGTCCGATGGAAGCATGAAACTCGTAATTGGTCGGTGATGATTGGTGGTACTCTGCAGTGGGGGTTGAGTGGTGTGGGTTCGTAACCCTTGAGACTCGACCAGGACAACAGAGGCTCGACGTGGTAATAGTGGTGAGGCGTGCGGTATGCACGGGACATGGAGACGGGCCAGGGCTCTGGTCGTCATACATGTGGTGAGACAACTGCGAATTTGACTCGGGATGACTACAAGCAATGGTGAAATTGTTTCAAATTTCAGACAGGGGGTCAAGAAAGGAGCGGTGATGTTGAGTTCAGGTAACTCTTATGTGTGACATCCAATATGTGAGTTGTCACTTTCACGCAGGTCAGTGATTAGTGTGTGATGGCGTTGGACGGATACTCTGGATGTTGGGAGCACAAACTAGAGTAACAAGGAACTTAATTTTGCTCGAGTGTTGACTGTGGTCAAGAAAAGAAGGGACTACAAGTTGCAGGTGAAGTCATATGGAGTGTTTGGAGTAGCAGCGGTGCTCATGGGACAAGCTCAAGTCCAATGTACATGGAAGTTTGATGCATTGACGAATTCCACTACAAAAAATACACTTATGCGATGATACATGTTTGTCATAGTAGGTCACGTTTTCTGTCATGCATGTACATCCATGACAATTTTATGACAGACTCAAGATAGTCATACCTGTGTTGTCGTAGAAGTGTTCCATGACATTACCAAAATTATCATCACGGAAGTGTCCACTTCCATGACAATAGATCGTGCGTCACAGAAGTGCTTTCGTCAAGGGTGACTGACATGTGGCATCCACCATAACGGAACGCCGTTAAGCTATCGGGTCCGGTTTTGGATCCGATAACCCGTTAACAGCCCGGACCAATGGGGATTTTCCACATGTAAAATTCTGATTGGCTGATGAAAACACGTGTCAGCTCCGCGTTGGCACATGTGTCACTCATCCAATGGGCGAGATGCGCCTATGATATGTTGACGCGTGGACCGGCCCAAAAGTGGCCCATAAAGTTTAAATGGGCCGGTCCAACTAAAGGCCCGCAAGATTTTGCGGACCATAATGGGCTGGCCCAGCTAAAGGCCCATGAGATTTTGCGGACCATAATGGGCTAGCCCAGCTAAAGGCCCACAAGATTTTGTGGGCCATAATGGGCCGGCCCAGGTAAAGGCCCATAAGATTTTTGCGGGCCATAATGGGTCGGCCCAGGTGAAGGCCCACAAGATTTTTGCGGACCATAATGGGCCAGCCCAGCTAAAGGCCCACGAGATTTCATCGACATTAATGGGCTGGCCCAGCTGTAGGCCCACAAGATTTTGATGACCCTAGTAGGCCGGCCCATTAACTGGCTGCCATGTTTTGGGCCAAATGTCGGCCCATATTTGATCCGGTCCATTAATGGCCTGCCATGTTCCGGGCCTAACAATGTCCCATATGAGATCCGGCCCGTTAAAGGCCTACCATGTTCTAGGCCAAATTACGGCCCAGATCAGGTCCGACCCTTTAAGAGGCTTTGGTCTAAATTATGGCCCATATCAGATTCGGCCCTTCAAATGGACACTATGCTTTTGGGCCCACTTACTAAAGGCCCATTTAGTAATTCGGCCTAATATTAGTTTCGGCCTATTAAGGGCCCATTTAACATTTTAGCCCTATATTAATTTCGGCATGTTAAAAGCCTGTCATATAGTTGGGTCTAACTACGGCCCGGTTTGCATCCGGCCTGCTCGCAGCCGATAATCTGATTGGGCCAAACAAGGGCCGAGACAATTTTGGCCTGTTAAAAGCCCGTGATTTGATTGGCACAATCGTGGGCCGAGGTCCATTTCGGGCTTCTGCCGGCCCGTGAGTTGTTCGACACGTTTCAGGCCCAATCCACTTCTCAGCCTCCTAAAAGCCCATTGAGTTTTCTTGCGAAAATAGGGCCGGCGGTTTACCCGGCCTATTAAAGGCCCGAATCTACTAGTGGGCCAGTTTACATTCAGGCCTTCTAACGGACCAAGATGACGAGGCCCATGATGCGGATCATACATCATGATTGCATGACAGCCCGATTATGTACCGTAATTTTACGGTTTGGACGGTTTACTGCGAAGACAGGATATATATATAGTAAAATAACTGCAGCATCGTGAATAAGAAAAAACCTAGACTATACAATAAAGAAATTACGACATATTACATCCATTGGGCATCAAAGTTCACCACTATGATAATAAAGCACAAGCAGACAACAGATTACATACACGGGGCATCAAAGATCTCCACCAGTGCAACTAAACACGTCGACAAAATAATATACAAAACCGACAGCACTTCAATAGAGTTCAAGAAAGGTTAGCCCTACTGGGCAGCTGCAGCGCAAGCAGCTGAGCAAGCTGATGAGACTGCGCTTGTTTAACACTTATATCCTCCTCACTCTGAAAGATAAACAAGCAGACAAATGACAAGTTTTGCACATAAAAGTATCAGTGCTGACAATTCATCACATTTCTTACTGACCAATAAAGTGACACAGTTTAAAATTGCATTAACAAAATATGGTATTGTTCAGGTCAAGACATGGCAGGAAATGACATTGTGAAGGAGTTGGCAGCTTCACGACACCACTCGATTACAGATCAAGAACTCATAAGTATCAATGGTTAGTGTGGTGTCAATTTATCCCATTTCATATTGGCAAATAAAGAGACAATTTAAATAATAGTAGAATGATATGACATTGTTCATAGTTAAGACATTGCAGAATATGACATTGTGCTATAGTGGGTAGGTTCACCACACCACTGGATTACGGATCAAGAACAGAAACATACATGCAGTGCAAAAGAAGATCACTTGCTCTGTATAGTTTAATTTACATGGTATGAAGAATGAACTTGGTTGTACAACTGAAAACTTAAATTGAGAAGGACAAACTTTTGTTTATGAACTACATAATAAACTTTAAACATGCAATTTAATGCAAACACCAAAAATAAACAGCTGTTGCAGTCATGCCTAACCAAATATACACAACAAATTTTGAAGGCTTGAGAAGGACAAACTTACATTATTGGTGAAGGTAGGCTCTATAAAGCCCTTGTCCATGCTGATGGGGGGGGCAATTCAAGAAGTTTACCACATAATCTTCTTCATAAGCATTGCCTTTATTCTACATTTTGTTAAGAGTAAATATAGATGTGACAATATAAGAAAAAATGGAGAATATTTAAGATAAGATGAAGAGTGATGCTACATAACCAAGTAGCTATAAATGTAAGTACAGCGATACAGGCAAAAGGTACAGCCAAGAGCAATGCAGAGCTAAACTTCTTCAGTACCATCGGTGTTATCCAACCTTATGGTAAGAGTAAATATAGATCTTATGTGTAGAAAATGGAGGGAAAAGGAAAATAAGATGCAGAGTGATGGTACATGAACAACTACCTGTCAATATAAGTACACTGATAAAGGATAGCAGGTACTTACAAGAACAATGCAGAGCTAAAAAATTTCATTGGCATTGGATATATTCTACACTAATGTAACCATTCATACAGATTAGATAATTTGGAGCGAACAATTGATAAGAAAGCTATCATGCATACTGCTGTCACATAATGAACCAGGTATGTATGCAAGTACAGTGATACAGGACAACATGTACTAACAAGAGCAAAGCAGAAGGCAGCATATTTACGATATCCTGTCGTTCTTTTCAAACTGGAATTCTTTTTCGAGCAGATTTCCTGCAAAAAAGATCCGTAAGGCACATGAGGAAAAGTAGATGTTCAAATTTTCATGTGATATCATAGAAAGTACCTCATCCTCGAAACGAGACCAGTGCATAACAAGGTTTTTACATTCAATGTCTTCTAAATTGAGCACATGAGACTTCACCAGAAATCCGTTTATACAATTGCCATCAAAGTGTGATTTCCTCAGGTAACACCAATACTGCTGCATTGCTTCCTTGAAAAGCACAAGCAAGCTTTGCTCGTCATGACTATCCAGATTGACCCTCGCCTACTTACCACAATGTAATGTAAATCATTGATGTGTTCAATCAGCAGAAAACAGGAAAATAATCACCATGAATAATAGCACTTACACGTAAGTGGGACAGGAAGATGTGAAAATGGTGTTTGTCTTCACTATAATCTTTCCATGATGGTAATATATGCACGTAGTCCCTAAAAACATTGAAAGCATTGTCTTTGAAACTAGGAATAACTGGAATGGGGTTCCAATCTACAGGAATTGGCTATCTCTGCAGTTGGGATAGGTCTTCGGCCGGTGGACTTGCTGTACATTTTGCTGGAGTGGGATTTTTCTGTGGTACGGCTGGTGCTATGGCAACTGAAATCGGCATACCTTTTTCTGGAGTGCAGGTCCTGTGTGGTGCGGCTAGTGGTGTGGCCAGTGAAGTATGGGTACAGTCTGCTGGAGTCGGTCCTACGTTTTGTGTCACCGGTTGTACAACCAATATAAGTGGGGTGCTGTCTGATTTGTCCGGCACAACCACGCTTTTCAAGGACTTTGCTGGTGCTCCTTCAGGTTTGGCAATCACCCTGTTCCTTTTTGATGTCTGATGCACAAGAACATCATTTGAGTGAAAAACATGGTATGATGAAAGATGGAAAATGTATTGATAATGGATGGGCATGGCATCTCGACATATATGATGAGTAAACTAAGCAGATGGTGGTGCAACAAAGTAGAAGAAATGCAAGACAACATATGCAAGATACGCAAAATCAATAAAACATTGCCAAATTAGAACAGGCACCTTGATGGGTGAACAGGACAGGCCATCTGCCTTTGACTCCTCGAGGTTAGAATAGTCATTAGGATCATATTATGAACAAGAATCAACAGGTGGGGAGCGTATGAGTTTCATTGCATCCAGAATGGCACTCAATGCCTTGGTGCCAATTTTGTAAGTCATTGTGGTTTTTAGCTTCAAGAGTGGACTGCTGCTAGTGTGACACAAAGCAGCTACACAGATCATAGTGTAGATATAACAGGAAAACCGTAAGCATCAGAGTAAAATCAGCAAAGTGGAACTTGCTGGAATATATGTGCTAGTATTCTCGGTATGGCTAGAAAGGCTCGGATACCAGCTCTCTTCAACTGATGGTGTGGTACTATTAATATCAGTGTAACTCTCAAAGGCGACACAGCTCCCCGCATTTCCTTGCTATTCTTGTAGGATTCAAGTGGGCAGGCCACTACAAATCCTATTCCCATGTTTACAAAATCCTACGAATCAAAGAGGCCCGAAGAGTTCAAAGTGTCCATACCAACTGACCATATAGACCTCTACACTGCAAATGTCCCTACTCATCTTCACTACAAGGAACATGCTATACTACTATCATACTCCCTCCGTTCCAAAATATAAGTCTTGATAGAGATTTCCACTATGGATCACATACAGATGTATCCAGATACATTTAGAGTGTAGATTCACTATTTTTGCTCCATATGTAGTCCATGGTGGAATCTATACAAAGACTTGTATTTAGGAATGGAGAAAGTAATTATTAAAGAAGAACGGAAGAGGAACATGCTAAAGAAGAGCAAGAAGATTTTGGATAATAAAATGTTCGTTGCGCAGTGCCCACACATGATGAACCAGAGCGCATTAAGAAAGCAACTCCCTCCTGTCTCTCTATATGTGGTGCACGTGCTTTTTCGAAAGTAAAGTAGGAACATTAGTTGACCAATTAAATGTTATCTGTTTTAGTAATATCAGCACCATATCAGATTCGTACTTGAGCAACAAGTTTGGAATTATGAGTGGCACATTGTTTAGCTTGATGGATTCAGGAGCAGTGCTAAGCATGTACGATGATGGTACTGAATATAAAGGCATGTCTGCATGCAAGTCGCGTGACTTTTGTCATTTGGGTTAGTCGACCATTTCAGGCGGTTGGATGAAGATCCTATGTCTCCTAACCCTTCTTCTTCCTCATCTCTGATTCTTCCCATACAGAACACCACACGGGCCACCGGCCGGACCATCGGCCCCCACCGCCTGTGTTCCTCCGCCACCCCCACCCCCACCCCGCCCCCACCTGCGTCGAGTTTGATTCATTCGGTGAGGCCCTACCACCGCCCCCACAACCAAAGTCCCCACCCGAGCCCCTTCGTTCGCACCAGCGAACTTCGGCGAGCTTTGAAAAATCGACTGACCCAATTTTGAAATTTAGTCTACTGTGATTTAACTAGTGTGGAAGATAAAAGGGGAAAACCATAAGCATTGGGAGTATAGTGTTGAGCGTGCCATGGCGGATCTGAAGGTGCAAACCGGACAAAGGCAACTTCCCAACCAATGTTTGCTTTCAACTAGCAAGTAAGTGATGGACAAGAAATCAGAGTAAAGCAGTGGTGATCTATTTTCTTGCTGCGATAAATAAGTTGAGCAGATACGAAAGAGTACCACCTCTAGCGCGACGTTGTGTATGCATTTGCTGAGAATTCGACGGTGCTGCAGTAGCGATGGCTGTCAGCGGCATGGAAGCAGATCTAGGAGGGTAGACGGTGGCGGCGGGGCGCGGTAGACGAGACGGTGGTAGGAGCGGTGCCGGCAAGGTGGACGACGGCGGGGATGAAGCGAGAGGACGGGATGCAAGGATCCCGGTCCGAAGCCGTGGATGAGAGAGGTCGATCTCTTGTAATGGACGGTGGCATCGGGGTATCATCTCCGGCATGGTGGAGGAGGACGGCGGTGGATGGGGTGGCGGACGGAGGAGGTTGGGGTGGAGAGGGTGTTTTGGTGCCCACGGAGTACGAATGGGGAAATGGAGGTGGAGAGGAAGGGGGGAACCATGTCTTCAGGGCGCGCTTGTCTCAAATGCGAGGAAATTTACAAACTTAGCCCCCGTTTCAAATTTCCTACATCACAGCAATATTAGTCGGTTGGGATAGGACGGTAATCTCGCATACACCGAATATTTGCCGACAAGAGATTGTTTTGGCGCCCACCGTGTATGAATCGGGGAGGGAGTCGATTTCGGCCGAGGACACACTGTGTTTTGGCGCCCACCGTGTATGAATCTGGGTGAGAGGCGGTTATGTCACGTTTGAGTGAAATTACAAACCTACCCCTATCGAAACATATAGAAATCGAGTAGATAGGCTTTGCGTGGCAGGGATAGGCAGTAGTAATTTCCATCTCACAGATTTTGGTTTCAGGCAGTTACTACGACTTTCCGCGCTTCGTTCAAATTTTGCAGAGTGCACGTTTACCGTGCCAACTCAATTCGAATCCCGTTTGTATTCTATTTTTTTCGGGCGGGATCCATTTTCGATTGGAATAAAATTCTATATACATCATTTTTTATATATATACTTTCAAAAGCACAACAAAGAATTCTGCTCCTTTATATGTATAATATGATTTACAGATACAATGATCTCAAAATCATAAGGTTGAATTCAAAAAATTAAACCAAATTATGTTCTACTAAAATGTATGGATCGGTAATATCTACATATTAAATAACATAGATGCGCATGAATTTTATGAGTATGCATGTTTGATAGATCAATTTTGGTTCGAGTATGGATTAGATGTATCATCATCTCGAATTGAAATATTTGAATCCCTTTTATGTCACTCCTTTCACGCCCATCTTTCTCGCATGCATGCTCCTTCATGTAGCTATCACTCTCTTTTCTCCAGCTCACCCGCACGCTCATTTCATGTTCCTCATATCCTCGCAAACATGGTCTCTCGATGTATCCCTTGAGAACTTTCACACTCTCCCTATCATTATACATTACACGGTTTCCATTATCTCTCACGTCTCTACCGTTCTCTCGTATCACTAGGTACCTAAGCTTTCTTTTTCACCGCCACACACACAGTCTCCACTCGTCTTTCACTTTGTCTTTCTCTCTATGGGATTCTCTCACACACCCTATATGTCTCTAGATATGAATCATACCACTAAAATTACTCTCTCTCTCTCTCTCTCTCTCTCCTGTAGACACAATATTTTTTGCGGTCTCCTTTTCGTCTCCATCCCAGACTGACATTATTCATTTGTTTACCGATCAGACAAACTCCCCCCTCTCTCTCACTATCACACACACACAACTCCTGCTTCCACTCCCCTTCCCGACTACCGTCTCTCTCACACACACACAGACACAAAACTCTCGCTTTCACACCCCGACTCATATTTCTCTCACAAACATTTATCGACTAGCCTCTAGATAGGTTTATACACCCGCACACTCATGCTTCCACTATCGCATACATGTCTCTTTCCCGCTCCTTGTATGTATGTAGATTTTTCTTCCCTTCTTGAGACACGCCCTCTCAATCATGCACACACACACACACACACACACTATCGCCTCATTTTAAGCTGATACCTCTCGCACACACACTCTTTGTGTCTTTGTCACACATGCACTCCATCCTCCTCCTCTCTCCCTCTCTCTCACACACACATGGGCTTTTTGCAACAACTAGCAAGATGCCCATGCATTGCACGGAACATGAAGATGCATTTGTATGAGTTGTTTATCTTGTGGGAGAAAAGGATGAACAAGGGAAGGCATTATTTGCAAGTGTGGAGAGGGGTGTGGGTATCTTTTTGCAAAATTGCCATAGTTTCCTTCCTATCCGTCAGATATAGATCGGACAACCTATATTGCAGGATGGCAGGCACACGATCATCACTGACTATGCTTTTTATAAGAGTAGGGATAAAAAACAGAGTTGGTGATGATGGTGGGCCTGCCATCCTGCAATATAGGCTGTCTGATTTATATCTGACGGATTGGAACGAAACTATGGCAATTTACCCGCACTCCTCTCCACATTTGCAGATAAGGCCTTCCCTCGTTCATTCTTTTCTCCCACAAGATCTTGATGTTCCGTGCAATGCACGGGCATGTTGCTAGTAAGAGTAGAAATTAGACATATACCACTTATCGAATCTTGAAACCAACAACATTCCTCCCTTATCTCATCAAAACCGCCAAAGGAATATATTTTGAGTGAAACATAACATTTTTAGTGATATACGTATTTCAAAACTAGACTTTTTTCTATCAAATCGGTGAATATGTATTAATCTACTCTGATCGTGTGGCAACACATTGGCACATTGCTAGTAGTTGTTATAATTTTTTGGACACCAGACAAATGGTGGAGTACATATACGAAGAGAAGAGGCGCACGCATGCAGTCGGTCTCTCGCTGTCTCGCACCCATGAGTGTAACGTAAAGTCAACGTTAACAAATAAACCCTAAAACCCTAGGTGTAGGATTGCTACATTCGCGGGTACCGGGTACCGGGTACGAGTAGAAATAGTCAGCTCGCGTGATAATTTGATCCGTAGGAGTTGATGGTCGGGACCACAGGTGAACGACTTGGAGGCGGTGGCTCGCCAGTTGCCACAGACCGAGTAGCCACGTTTGAAATATCATTTTTTTAGCGGGGTTAAGAGTTCCGATTTTCAATGGCGCGTTATAAGTACTAAGTAGTTTTTAGAACGATTGGTATGGAGCGAAAATGGAATTCATAGTACTACATACCTCCTTGGCGTATGGTTGTATGGGTCTATGTTGCGAGATGTTGAACCTGGTAGTTCTAGGGAAAATACTATCGTTTAGATTTAGATGTTGGTTTTCAGTAATGAAAATCGGAAGGGGGAAACCCTTCTTTGATTAAAAAAAACTACTACCTCAGTTCTGGTTTACTAGTCCCCATCGTATTTTGGGTCAAAGTTTGTCCAGGAATTTTACTTGTAAAATGTGAATGGAAAACGAGATTTTGTTATACGCAAACAAAAAAGTACTGGAGGGAGTGATTGCTCTGACACAGACGCGATCTCTCATAGTGCAGGCATTGAACCGGCCCGCTGGCCAAGAGGGCCCCACTCGCTGCAGGCCCGACTGAACACGCCCCCTCGCCGCATGCAACCGGCTTAAGACTGCCCTTCCTGCCTTCATTGAATCCACATGTGTGCCGGCAACACGTCCTTCCGCGAGCCGGCCGGCATTTTAGAACACAAAAAATGACCAAAATATAATTAATTACGCATGGTATTGAGTTGTTGTGCTTGCACTGGTAGCAGGAACTAGAGGTTTTTCTTTATTCATAACTCTCCTCAATTTGTTTTGGCTTTGAAGTGAATCATGGTTGTGGACATTATGTATGAATGTGGAGATATCTATGAACATGAGTTTGATGTGGAAGCTGAACTTGGAATGTCGGGCTTGCGCGTGAACTATACCATGTCCAATTCTTCGTCTGTTATTGTTTGGAAAGTAATTGCTGTTATTAGATGACCTGAAAAAAAATTGTGCCACATCAGTAGATTCACGAACATCACAACAGGCATGCTTACTGGATAAAACATTTCAACCTAGCTACTATGAAGGAAATTTCGTATTGACAACAAATTTAGATAGCAGGAGATGCCTAGCCTGCTCTGCCTCTGCTAGCTTATTTCTGGCTTCTTCCATCTCTTCTTTGGCATGGGTGAAGAGAGCATCTGATTGCTCTTTTCGCTTCTTCAGGAACTCAGCTACATTCTCAAGGGCTGTTGCACGCTTTCTTCAGCCTTTACTAGAGCCACGAGGACACGAACAGCTAACGACTCCACCTGGCTTGTGTGTAATCCAGCATCATCTAGGAATTTGCACCTTGTGTCTAATATAGCATCATTAGGGAACTGGCACCTTGTGTGTAATCCAGCCTCATTCTGGAAACATGATCTCGGGGTTGACCATACTTTCCTCCTCGCAGGAACTGCATCCTGACATGAAGTTACTTCTTTTTTAGATCAATACTCAGAGCAACCCAGATCCATTTAGTAGAAGCAAGATGAACAGAACTGGGAGAAGTGAATTGAAAAGAAAAAAAAATAAAAATAGACTACAAGGTGAGAACACCCACTTCCTACTTCAAGCTAAAAACGAAAGCATTAGGACGATTAAGACTCTTCTTATGACACATCGAAGAACACGAGGCTTAAGAGAAACAAAAACTACAACATATACACATTGAAGAACACGAGGCTAAACGAAAGTAATTGAAAGGGTGTTACTTACCAAAGTTCGTTTTATAGGTTCGGTGAAGCTCCTCTTTAACTTGCCACGCTCCTTGAAGATGTCCCAAATATCCCATGTTTGGTCTTCATTGCTCCTCTGCATGTTCGCACTCGTGGTTTTAAAATCTCAACATGGCAAGAAAAATGGAGGCTATAACCAATTACTTTTATGGGAACAATAGCACCCAGGAAATTTGAAGGGTAGGTATGAACAAAATTGGAACTGCACATGTACTGCTAAGTGATTCAATACACACATTACCAATCGAGGAGGAGAACGATGGTCGCGGCGGCCTCTGTGAGTCATGGTCGGCAACGGGAGTCAGTTCATTGTCCACAACGGTGGTGCTTCTGCGCTTGGCGTCGGCTTTCGGGAAGCAGATCCAAGACCGTGGAAGACGGTTCCGGGAAGAGGCTCCGTGTAGGACGACGACGGTGGACCGGCTCCAGTGCGACACAGGAGGTCGTTGATGAGGCACATGCGCTGCGGTGGACGAGTGCGCCCATGTAGAATGGGAGGAGAACGAAGCCTGCGGTGCCGTGGAGAAGTCTATTTTGCGATGGGGATAGAAAATGGGGAGTATTCAGGTGTACTACTCTGGGTGCTGGGGTGGGGTTGGCTGGGTAGGGTGAACCTGAAGTTACGAAAACAGCCCCCTACCAACCGTCATCCGTATGCCTGTTCCGAAGGCTATGATGGTAACTTCCCACTGCTCGAATCAGGGTCGCGGGAGATTTTCCCGCCGACCTCAAAATTTTGTGACACTGAACTCCCCGTGTGGCGTGTTGGGTGATTCGGCTAAGCAACTAGCGAGTAGTACTAGTAAACTCTGCATATTAGGTTTGACCGAAGTCAAACTTCCTAAAGTTTGATCAAGTTTATAGAAAAATATAAACATTTACCATAACAGATATGTATGATGTGAAAGTACATTCAATAATGAATCTAATGGTATTTATTTGTTATTGTATATGTTAATATTTTTTGTTATAAACTTTCTGAGAGTTTACAAAACTTGACTTTGACCAATGCTAATACGTGGACTTAAATAAAAACTTAGGGTGTACACATTTGTTTTTTTAGTATGTAGTGAATTAATCATTTGTTGAAATTGTGAAATAAATATATTAGGCTACCGACTTCGAATGTAATGGTCTATACAATTCAATAGTTACAATCATTGTCGAATTCCGAGATGTATACAAGGTCTATAGTACTTCACAACATGCTCAAACTCGCATAATCCCAGTCAAATGACAATCAAAATGCATTTCATAGTTATTACTTTGTAGGATGCAACAAAACAAACAATAACTCTAGATCAGCCATTATAAAAGCAAAATTTTGAACATATCCCAATGTGTGAATGAAACGTGCAGAGAGAGCTTGCGAAGATGGAGCAGATAGGGCGGGAAAGACTGTATGTATGTGGACGAGAGAGTAGGAGACAAACCTAACGAAATAGAGAGAGGGAGATAGAGAGAAAGAGAGAGGAAGAAGTTAGGCCTGTGAGAAAGATGGAGACATGTAATATACGTGAGATGCGTGTGCATCCGGATTCTGTACACGTGGAAGGAAAAGAGACAACAGGTTTGATGAGAGCGCTGGAAAAACATGGACGAGAGGGGACGGATATCGTGGGTTGAGGGATTGATAAATTTGTGCGGGGGAGAGAGGGATTGGTAATTTTGTGCGAGAGAGAGAGAGGGTGGGGGGAGGAGTCAGTCAGCCGTCGTCACATCATCCTGCTTCCAAATGGCCCCGCATTCTCTAGTGCAGTGTGGTCGCCGTCTTCGATCTCCTCGATGCCCTCTTTGAAGATTGAGGTGTTGTGCATGTCGGCGTGTAGAGAAGCACAAGCGAGAGTGGTCGCCATATAACCTTGGATGGGGATGAATTGTGTGCTCGGGGGAGGGTGTGTGTGTGTGTATTGTGTGCTATGATGTGTGTGTGTGTGTTTGTGTGTGTGTGTGTCAGATATTGAGAGAAAACAAACCTAAGGAGAGAAATGTGTGTGTATGTGACAGAAAGCTACATGCTAAACAGGGTATTCATGAAGAGATTATGCGTGCGAGATAGAGAGCGATGTGCGGGCCTTGAGGTGGGCAGGGGCCGGGTGAGGGTGTCAAAATGTGCGCGTTGATGCATGTCTTACATGCGATCGTGCGAGGGACGGACGAATCGAGAGAGATGGTTGTTGTGTTATGGATGCGCCTCTCTCTCTCTCACACACACACACAAGTAAAATAGAGGACCATTCTCTCATGTATACACAACTACACAACGTATTGACATCTGTCTATGTCTCACTCATGCATGATCATTTGCACATTCACACCTCTCTATGTCTCTATCACACGCACATCGTCTCCACATTCCCCTTCTGCCACAACACACATATGGACACATACACACGTTCTCTCTCAGTCACACACACAAAATCAGTATTAAAAAAACTAGCGCGCACCTAAAACGTCCAAATCCAAATAAACACGAACTTGAGCTAAATTCAAATATAAGGAAATATTGTAGCGTCAAGAAGTTTCCCGAAAAAAATTTGAGTAATATTCGGGGATTGTTTTCACACACACAAAAAGGTTCGGTGGATGTCCTTCGAGTGCGACACGGTGACGCACCGTTTGATCGATCGCGCGGCCGTGGTTCACGCGCTTGCACAGGATTCCGTATCATGGCTGTGGTAACTAATAAAAGCACTGCCTAAGTCTAATGTTTATGTGTACTAGTACGGTTTTCTTTTAAGTTTGACCAACCCTATATAAAACTAAACTAAGCTCCCATAAGCGCACTCATCAATATGTCACCGCCGCCGTTGCGCATGCCGGTGCTCGCCTGCTCCGGCCAACAATTTCTCGCCCATCACCGCCGTGTCGCAGCCAAGCTGAAGGCTCACCCGCTCACATCGTTTGCAGTTCCTCCTCACGATGCCGTCGTGCTGCCAAGCACGCGAGTAGCTGGTGGAGCCGCATCTATGCATGCAGCGTATGAAGAGGAGGACAAGCGCGTGCTCCAGCACGCTTGCGTGGAGGAACTAGCGTGTCATTGTTGTCTCCGCCCACACGGAGGAGGCGCGCATGGTGGCGGTTGCGGCGGAAGCCGATCGCACGTGCGTCGAGCCCGCAAATCGGGTGCGAACGCGAAATCTACCTTCGAGACCTTGAATGCCACGTGGATCCTGCAATCTAAAGGAGCAATTTGGGTCAGTCGACTCTTGTGAGCCGTTTGATGCAACATGGATGGCTAGAAGGGCTTCTTCAACCTCCGAAATTGATGCACGGTTCATCTTCTCAGCCTGCTGCCGCCGCGCCCTCCCCTTAACTGCCTGCTACCGCCATGCTCCCTCACCCCCGCCATCTGTTTAACCCCGGGCACGATCCATTTTTTCTGGCGAACTGCATTCCACACCCAACACTCATAAGATAGATCATGGGCACCCTGCCACCCTAATATAGATACTGGGTAGCTTCACTGCCGTCTTCTTCATTCGCTCCGTCGAACTTCTTTCACAAATTGACTGACCCAAATTATACTACTAGTACGAACGTATTAAGTACAGTAGGAACACGAAGATACGAGTAGTAGTACCAACTGCAAGAAGAACAGTAGTAAGACATAGTACTAGTACTACTGTACGTACTAAAGAGTTCAAATAACGAGAAAGAACATAAACATAGTTCTGCTGGGGCCTCAGCACAACACACACTTGAAAATAAACTAAGCAACTAGTCTGCTTGACACTGCAGTAGAACCAGCATGAGCGACGGCACTGCCACCTACTCAGAGTCCGAGTCCACGTCCTCGACTTTGTCCTCGTCCTTCTGCCTGGCATGCGTAGGAAGCGAGCAAGGCATGCTTTCACCATCGCGGATCTACGTGTGTAGATGACGAAGAACTCATCGCCGGTGATGGCTCTAACTTGGTACTCAGCGGCTACCATGGAGATTTGGGAGGCCATGGATTTTGGAGGAGGGTTAGGAGAAGTTGAACTGGTGTAATGTGAAAGGACGGGACGACTGGGAGCGAACTGTTGTAAGGTACTGTACTAGTAGAAGACGGGGACGAGTAGGGCGTGCGAACTGCGTGGGGTTGCTGGCTTACCCGGTGGATAAACGGCTGCAAGCCCCCAAAGAGTTCTCGAGAACTATGCGGGACCCACTAGATGTCATGTCTACTAGACCCATATCGTAGGCCTGACGGTATAGCTTCTGCTTGCTCGCACGCCATGTCGACGCGTGGGTAACTTCACTTAATTTCGTCAACTGTCGCGCCTCCCACGACCTTTGCCTCCCTCGCGCGGTCGCGCCCTTTGAGACTTCGACCGGCTATAAATGAGCAATTTTTTTGCCTACTTCGCATGGATGATACTCCCTCTGGTCCTTTTTACTTCCGTCAACCGTTTGCAAAGTGTTTGGCCAAATTTATACTGAAAATATCAATATCTACAATACTGATTATAATGAGTATAAGAACTACTATTATATGAGTTAAAGATTCTAATCCTAAACTAACCCTAAAGTAACTCTAGCGAAAGAGGTGTTTGGATGACAGGGTTAGATGGAGCGCGGATACGGCGAGGTGCCTTCATGGGCGGTGCGAGAGGGAGGGAGGGAGGGAGAGGATGAGAAGCTTCGAGGAAGTGGGGAGGGATCTGCTGTGGGGAGAGCGAGAGAAAAAATGTGTTTTTAGTGTCCCGAGAAGAACTAACCCAAATAAGCACCTCTTGGATGGGTTAGATTTTTTTGGGTTAGTTGAATTCAAACTAACCCAAACTAACTCTAACACATGGATCCAAACAGGGCCAAGGTTAGCTATTGGAGTACTACTACCTCCCTTCTAGTTTAAAGGGCTCGATTAAAAAATTTCACCTACTCTTAGCAAGATAGAGGCGGTAGAATAATTTTTGTAGTTCTTCACAAAAAAATGTGTTTACCAATGCATGCATGAACACTAGTTACTCTAACCCCCCTCTCTTCTTTAATTCTTTGCCACATCAGCATGTTTGCTATTCCTGTGTGCATGATACCAGCTAAGATACCACCATTATGGCCAGCCTTAATCATTGCATGCAATAATTTAGTGCACCTTGAAATATGAACATGTGTGGGGCGTGTATGTTTTTAATGACTTGAGACTATACCTAGCCCGACATGCAAGATGAGACTTATTATGCACCGTTCCCCATACCTGCAGGAAGCCCGTTCGTCTCCAAATCTTTTCCACTCCATGTGTGGAAACAATATGCATGCCAAACTCTCCTTCTCCCTCCGACGGTCCCACCACTCCACCCTGTGTGGAAAAAATCTGCATGCATGACTCTCCTCCCCCCGCGCTTGTCCAATCTGTTGTGACCAGCAATATTTCCACCCCTTCCCTCCCCATAATTTACTCCAACAAATATGCCCACGTAGTTGTTACACGCAACATATCTTCCGGGACGCTGCTTCAGTTACTTAACTGCAGGTGCATTGGGTCACTGACATATGGGCCCAATAGGGGTCTGGCCCACATGTCAGTGACGCAACTGGACCTGCAGTTAAGTCAGTGCAGCTCAGTCCATATCTTATGTAGGTGTGACATTGCTCGCTATAAATACTGTGCCTCCCACGACATCGCTATCTCCCCCCCCTCACGTTCACGTTCATTGCTATCGCCTCCCCCTCCCTCTCACGTCGACCACCATGGCATCACCCCTCCCAAGCCCTAGGCGCCCCTCGCTGCACCGCATGGACAGTCACACATCGCCGTTCCGTTCCTCGCCGCCACTAGTCGAGGAGGACGCGTCGGCGTTCTGATCCTCGCCGCGACGCGTCGAGGTGGACGCGTCGGCGTTCGCAATCTCGCCAGCACGTGCGTCGGAGGACGCGTCGGCTCCCCGCAACGAGGAGAATGCCGCGCCGCCCGCCGAGCCCCCCAGCCTTGAGGGGCTTTGGAAAGAAATGGATGTCGCCTTGTGGGAGCTTTCCCTCCAACAGAGCACGCCAAAATAGAAGTGGGGAAGAAGGCCGAGGAAGAGAAGCGCACCGCGAAACAAGCTGCCTGGCAGGCCTATGTCGTGTCCGAGAGAGTCAGTCAATTGGCTCTTTGGCAGAAGGCTCGTGCGAGGGCTGTGAGGCTGGCGGAGGACGCCTGTGCCGAAGCCCTGAGTGTAGTCGGGCCCAAGCGCCTCATCTATGCTTGGCGGTACGTGGATCGGGTGCACGCTTCCACTGAGGAGGAGTACCTGTTGGCGCCGGATCACCACACCGGTGAGATCACGCTCGCCCGCCGGCAAGCCGCCAATCAGCACCTCACGAGTTGCGAGGCTGAGGAAGAGGCGTTGTGTCGGCGCGCTGGGAAACGGCCGCACACCAGGGCACTCGTGGCTTTTAGTAGGAGTATAATTTTAGAACGAGTATATTTTTTGTTTCATAAGGCGATCTCATTAGTTTTGGGACGCAAATGATAAATCCTGAACGTTCAGGAATTATTAGCGTCCTTAATTAAGAATGTAAAAGGGAAAGTTTGGAAACCTTGTGTATTCGTACGCATTTTGTAAGTACGTGCATATAGCACAAACTTTACTATATACTATCGCACTACACGTCTCTCCCTATATATGCTTGCAGACTGTGCTACTCCCTCCGTCCAGGTCAATAAGTCATCTTTGGTTGTGCACCGTGACCAAGAAGGAGGGAAGACTTATACACCTAGATGGAGGGAGTGCTACTATTACTTATGTACGTGCAAATGCACGTTTTAACATTACGATGTGGTTTTTGTAAAAGTAGAAAAACAACACTAGTCAAGCTTGTGAAACGATTCAATGCAAAACAAATGCAAGAATGTTCGTTTGATTGTTTACTTTTAGCTTCCTTCCCTGTGGTTATTTCTCTGTCATACTTTGTATGGAGTATCTCACTGGTCGGAAAGGCATGCAAATTCCCAAACCGCTTCATACACCCTACATCGAATTTTTTTTCCTAACAAGTTGTGCCGTGCAATTGGAATTCCAACTTGAGTACTACTACTAGTAGGAGTACCAGGGGCCAGTTCTTTTAGGCTTCTAGATTAGTAATCCCATAACTACTACCTCCGTCCTATTTTATTGGTCCCCATTGTAATCTGTGTCAAATTTTTATCATAAATTTAACTAATGAAATGTTATCGTTGGTCAAGATTTAGCACAAATTACAAATGGTCAGAAATAAACCGGAACGGAGGTACTACAAGTAGTAGTTTAGAAGCCCAAATAAATGAGTGAGGCGCCTTAATGTTACTCTCCACTGTGACTAGTCTTATGGGAAAAGCTGGGGAAGCCGCCAAAAGAACTGGCCCTAGCAGTATTAGCTAGGGATACTAGGAGTAGTAGCTAGGGATCGAGTGTGCGAGATGAACCGGAGAAAGTAAATGCAGAGAGATGAAATGCAAAAAAGACAGAGGGATGTGATGGTTGCTTGTCCGTTTATTTTACCAGGCCACTTATTACTCGGAGTGGTTGGGTTTTGTGATATGAAGGCTTTACTGCCACACCACGAGCGGGGTGAGACTTCCGTGCAGCGCCGCCCTCTACACTAGTACTCGGTCGTGGTTTACTACATCGGTCGTGGTTTACCCCCCATTGAATTTGACTGAAGATTTAATTGACAAAATATTAGTGCATGTCAACAAAAACAATATCGTTGGATTCGTATTTGAACATAGTTTTCAATGATATAAGTTTAGGTGACATGCATCATAATTTATTGTACTATATATAATGTTAGTTCAATTTTTGATCGTACTAATCTATAGTAAGGTGCCCGTGCATTGCACGGAAGAGTGAAGTGCATTGATCGGGGAGTTGTTTATTTTGACAAAGGATGTGGGGGTCATATCATGTGTAACGAGTATCGATAGGTTTCTTCAGATATTATTTCATCTCTAGAGCTCACAAACATCCGGGTGAAATAGATAAAAAAAGTATCTTTTGCAAACAAAAGCGTTCAACTGTTCAACCTGCATCCAAAACTTTTGAAGAAATAACTCTTATTGTGCTTTGCAAGAAATGATCATCACGAATTAGTTTTTGAGTATCCATTGTTATACATGTTGGCTACAGATGACATGGCACTTTCTTATAGTCAACAGTTGGCTATACTATTTAAGTATTAACCATGCCCTTATACTCCTAGACGGAGGGATTAAATCAGGATGACTTGGAAGGGGGCAGAGGATATGTAAGAAATGGTTCATCATAAGTCTTTCACCAGTACTGAAGTAAAAATTCATACATGGAAGATTCTAGACTAAACCATAAATGTATTCACTTTTATTCATGCGCGATACTCCAATAGAGCAAGATCATGCATGGAAGTCTCCACATGCTTAGACAGCGGATTACATTAAGCGAAGACTAATGATCAACATTTAACTTGATAATGCAGATGTCCAGGTGAACCGCCTTGGAGTCCCCGTGCACATTGCTGGGGGTCAAATAATACCATGCGTCTTCCATGTCCACATCGGCGGGAAGGTCCCAGCTCGGCAGAGTCCAAGTCACCTTGACGTAGCCAATGTTGCCGCCCACGTACCTCTGAGGGGTAGTAATAGTGAGCACGCACCCGTACATCGGCCTCGTGTCAATGTCAGCGTCAGCAGCGTCGCCCCTGATGCACACTACAGAGATGGGGCGGCGGCCTGCGCGGGCCTCGACGGTGCCCACGATCAAGAGGAAGACGCTACCGTCCTCCTCCAAGACTAGCAGACGGTGGTGATCCTCCAGCGACATCTGGCACGGTGAACGGGTACCACGTCTCGTACTTGATGTTCTTCGTCACATGCCTGCGTTAGGTGATGCACGATGTCCGCTAGTGAGCCCCAAAACGGCACCGAGCACTCATAGCAGTAGACGAAGGGCTCCTTGGAGGCATCGACCAGGCCATCCATGAAACGGGAGTGGCTGTAGGGGACGTTCCGCCAGTTGAATATATGAGCAAGTTACTACGATATTTAGTCCGAATAAGCATAAAATAAATCATGACGGCTATAACAGAGATTAAACTAATCATGCGGACTAGCATAGTAGATGAACAGATCGAATCTAGGACACAGACTAGAAACATGAATTCTACCACGATTTCAAACAGGAAGGATAGAAACACATACGGTGCAACGGGAGCAGCACCATTGGCGTTGAGGTTGTCGCCCATGTCGTTGAGGAAGAGGTTGCCGAGGTCGGGGAAGAAGTTGTCATCGATGAAGTCATCACTGATAGTAGTCGCGAGAGTGCGCTCCCCAAATTTCAATAGCACCCGCCGAATGGAGCGCAGGAGGGAGTGGCTGTAGGGGACGTTGCGGCCGCCGAATGGAGCGCAGGAGTAGACCACGAAGCAGTAGATGGTGCTCCTCCCTAGTCTCTATTCTTATCTCTATCTCTACTACTCTTCTTTGTTTTTTATAATATACTAGTTGTAGTTGTCAAATAGAATAGTACTGGGCCGTCCACTGCGCGCCCGGCTGAACACGCCTCCTCGCCTCCATCAAACCCCTCCGTTAAACCCGCATGCAAACCGAGAAACCTACTTCGGCCCGCGGGAGGAAATTTTCCGGTTGCCGTTGGAGAATAATAGAGTCACGTCCAATCCATTTGAGTTAATTGCGTGTATGATTCTCCCTCTATAAAAAGTTAATTGCATCCTTAATCTTGTATTCTAAGTACTCTGTAGGTTCCACTGTCAGTACAGTGTACATGACTTGCAGGCTGGGTACAGATTCGTACAGAAAGTTAAAAAGAAACAAATCCATCCTTAATCCTGTATTCTAAGTACTCTGTGGGTTCCACTGCCAGTACAGTAGCGAAATAAGTATAGTATATATTACAAAATATATAAAAAGCTAAAGTTTAGGACATAATTCGAACTCAGGTCATCGCACTGCGAGCGTCCGGCCTGGACCAGTACACTAGGTGTTGATTACGGAGGATGCAAGAGATAAACCTTTATAACAATGAGCCCGTCCGTTGCAACTGATCCAAAGTAGAATAATACATATTCGCAAATTTGAAAGAAAACAGTTTACTTTTGATATACATATCACTAAAAATATCTTATGTTTCACTCCAAACAGTTTACTTTTGATATAACAATGATTGGACAAGTACTGTGATCACTCTAGCAAGTTGTCTGACTTCGATATGATCCTACGCTACTGGTATGTGTCTCCTAAGTCAAGCGGCGTGCTGTAGTCATCATCACCTATCCACTTCCCGCAGCACATATTCGCTTCTCCATCTTTGTCCGCTCTTCCATCCCCGCTAAGGTGCCTCCCCCCTCGTCCAATCTTCCATCCCCGCTAAGGTGCCTCCCCCCTCGTCCGAAACCCAAGCACTAACAATGGCAAAACCGAGCAGCATCCGCCGAAAGAGTGGCCGGAATTCGCTCCCCACAGAGGTAATCAAGCTCATTTTTTCGTGTGTGGACAATCTCAGTACCATGCTGCTCACCGCGTGCTTGTCGGGGCTATATCGTTTACTCAAAGCCCTTAGGACGGAGCTTTTTAAGCCAGCTCCTTGCTTGCTGATGCTGCCTAATCTTTAGAAATGGCGTGTCACGTAGCATAACCATCGTAGGGTGGCAAGCATCAACCCCCCTGACTGCGATCCGATCCCCGTCACCCTCAACTACATTAACGATATGTACTGGGTCGGCATGAACACATCTTGGATGGTGCTCGTCGACGGTCACGATAGCTGGATTCTCGTGGAGGTCTACACCTGGCGATTGATCCCCCTTCCTTTGATTAACACTGCACTGCTTTGGCACCGCGGCCCAGAATACTCGGAATCTTACAGTAGCCAACATGATACCAAGTTTGATTTGCTCAAGGTTGTAATCTGCAAAGTGGCCACAAGATCTGCGAACTATAAAGACTTCAGGCTAATTGCGTCCTTCAACTGCGGTCTCGCCTATCTGACAGGTCACTGCGGTAAGTGGATAAATCTGCATGTCCATCGCATGATCATACATCCTCCATGGTTCTCTGATGCCATTGAACACAAGGGCTTCATCTACACTGTCGACTCCTTCTATGGCTAGACGTATTGCTGGCCTACTCCAGTCATCTCTACAAACGGCTGTTACAGCACTATGCTACTTTCCTATGATATCATGATGGCTTGCTTATATTATTGTCAACATTTACCGAAAAAATATTCATGCTCATAACATGTTGTTCTTAACATTGACTACATCAAGAGCCCTTTTTTATTTGACTCCAACTTTTTTTGAGGGTTATTTGACTCTAACTTGATATGATGTTGTAGGCCGCCTGGTGTCCCTACCCTTCCTAATCCCAGAACCTTTCAAAGAAAAGCGGCATGGCAGTTGCAGGTGGTTCCTTGCTCGATCAGACGACGGCGAATGATTGATGATCATTCGCACGTACCGGACGTGTTGTTTCATGGAATATAATCATAGTCACTGCAAGGTCTTCGAGCAGGATCCCAGCTTCTCTGGGCCTTCAGGAATTTTTGACTGGAGGTTGGTAAGTAGCCTTGGTACACGCTCTCTGTTTGTCGGACTGAATTATCCAATTAACCAGGAGATAACCGACGGCAAGGATCATGATGGCAACACGGTTTCATTCATTAGGCAAAACTGTGTGTACACAGCGTACCATGCATCTCTGCATGCACCATACCCTGATATGTGCCGCCACGCTCTGCAGCCCAAAGTATGAGAGAGGGTCGCAAGTATCAGACTTCGACCTACTGGCTTTAGTTTCCCCCGTTGGGCACCCATCTGGTTCAAGCTGTCAGCCAATCTCCACAGCTTAATAAATAGTAACGTCTAACTGAGCCAGTTAGTTAGATGCGTACACTTGGTGTAGTAGGATCTTTATTTAGTTTAATGCATACACTTGTTCTTTTTTGGTAGCCCTTTTGTAATGATGGCTGATGTTTGGTTTGGAAGAGAGAGTTGCGTCTTCACTCTTCTGGCCTGCTTACTGCTTCTGTTGCACCCCCAGCCCTAGTTGTTGCTGCTGCTATTTTCAATGTATAATCAGTAGTATATTTTGTCTGTTGGTTGAATAAATGTGTTGCTAGAATGACAAACACAATGTTTTGGAAGTCGTTGCATGGTTCGATCCTTTAGTGCCCGTACCGTACATAGCGCATACTATTTTGCGTACGGAACACATTTTCCACTTGTTGATAACATGCAGCCCGCTGATGATGGCCCAATAGAGAAGCCCATAATTAACTGGAAGGGAGGCTCTCACATGAATCCGGCCCAGGTACATGCTCATGGTCCCCTAAACATAAAGAAGTAAGTAAATAAATAAAGCTAAAAACCAGTTCTTTAAATTCACCATTTAACAGGAGGATATTCTTTCCTATGATAGTGTCGTTACATTCAGTCGATATTATTCTTCGGCAAAGATAGCGACCAGTCTTCTTTCTCCCAGCATTTTCTTCCTACAACAAGCGGTCCCATGCAAATCATAGTCAACGTCATAAATAGATCCGGTCCATTTTTATTTTTCAATAAGAATGTCCAACGCAGCCCAGCACATTGGCGACAACACTTTATCCTCCACCTTGGTGCGCTCGCCGTGGCGCCGCCGTCCGGCCCTGTCAACATAGTTTTTTTCGAAACGGTCCCTGTCAACATAGTGAATCAGTAGAGGACTGTGGTTGTGAGTATGACAGTACGGACCCACCAGGTCCACTCCCGAACACAAGCAAGCGCCTCTTTTACTACTCAGATGAACCCCTCGTTTTTACTCTAATCTACCCTGCTGATATCTGGGACCCACATCATTTTCAACATATAGTTAATTAACGACAGGATTGCACAACCTTTTTTAGTAGTAATTTAGAGGAGAATGCTATAAACTGGGTTGTGCGGTCTCTGTGGCCCGTCTAACAACATGACCAGCCCAGCAGTTTTTTCTTTGGGAAAATAGGTAGCCCAATATTTTTTCTTGAAGAATACCCAAGCTAGGCCTATTTATTTTCTCCGACTTACTGGGCTGCAAATCTTTCAAGACGAGGAGGGATGCATTCCGGCCTGGCCAAAGAGTATGGTCAGTGTCTGTTAAAAGTAATATCAAAAGGGCTTGAAAATTCCAAAAAAATTATAGCAAATGGGATATTAGTTTCTTTTTTGTTTTTGTTCTTCACTGATATCTCATACTCCCTCCATCCCAAAATTCTTGTCTTAGATTATTCTAGATACGGATGTATCTAATACCAAAACGTGACTTGATACATCCGTATTTAGACAAATCTAAGACATGAATTTTGGGACGGAGGGAGTATTTCATTGGATTTAACATGACATAGTACTAATTTATTTTTAAATATGTTTTAGTATGGCTACTAATTTTTGGATTAAGAATATTTTTTCCCCAGCAAAAATTTGTGAATTTTCAAAATTTCCCACATATTTAGTTAATTGTTTTAACCCTGGTACTGACAAGAAAATGGGCAGCAATTCTAAAAATGGAAAACGGGTTGCAATAAATTCCATATGAATTAGAAAATGAGCAAAAATTATAAAATAATAGAAAATGGGCTGTACACGCCATAGATTTTGAGGCTGACTTGTTTACGCAGAGCTTTGTCAGTCAACACACGATTCTAGCAGTAGTGACTGTTGGATGTCCATCCAACGGCCGACGTGCTTCTTCAATCTCTGTTCTTCGTGGTCCAGCCGCCTAAACTAGCGCCGACGGGACTACCTGCTCCATCCTCTTGTGGCCCGCTTTGATGCCGCGCAGGCTTCCCCGGCCCACCCTACTCCCTCCACTAGGCAGGCCGCACGCAATCAACTGCCTCCTTATTACGCGAAAAAAATGATTCCTCCCACTGACATCTGGGGTGCACCAGTTGGGAGGCTGACCCGTGGGCCTACTAAGTTGACGCATACGTAGGGCTTGTCAACTTAGTCAACAAATGATTCTAGTAGCAGTATCCGTTGGATTTGAACCGAACGGTCCTGCTGCTTCTTTAATCATTGCTCTTCTTGCACCAGCTGCCCAAACCAGCGCCGGCGAGACCGCCTTCTCCTGCCTCCAGTGGCCGGTTGTGCTGCCGTTGAGGCCTCACCGCCCCCTACTACTCCCACCGCTAGCCAGGCCCTGCGGCGACGACAACCTCACACCGTCGCCGAACCAGTGAACCCTTGTACTCCTCTCCGCGTGGGCATCCATTGCCACGTCTTCCCCGGCTCTGCGTCATCCCCTTCCTATACCTCACTGTCATCCACTGCCTTGGTGCTTTCGGCGCGGTGTGGTCAATGTGGTCAACGACCGACTTCCATCGGAAGAGTACTGTACGTGGAGAGGCTGACAGCTGGGTCCACGGCCGCAGCTGGGTCCACGACCACAGCCCAGTTTTTTGTGATTTGCCAAATAAGTCTCTTTGTCAGGCATATTGGGCTGCAAATCTTTCAAGACGAGGAGAGCTTCATTTTTAAAATGGCCTATCAGTAATGAGAAATGGGCTGTACATTTTTAAAACACATCAAACCGACAATTAGTTTCAAATTTCTTTTTTTCATTTCGAGGTTTTAAATTGCATTGATTTTTATGCGTGGACAATTTGTTGGATTTTATATTGATATATATTTATTTTTGAAATCAGTTTGAACGTGACTCGAAATTTCAGGATTAAAAACTATTCGGACCGCACCGAAATATGCAAAATTTCATATAATTTTTTAACCGTGGCCACGATATGGGCTGTAATGCTAACAAAAAGAATATGGGCTCCAAAAAGAACATTAAGAATTAGCAAATGGGCTGTAAATTATTAGAAATAATGGCAGATGGGATGTATGCTATTTTCGACAGATTTGAGGCTTTCCTAAAAAAAGGTTGACGCACAAGCAGTGACTGTTGGATGTCCATCCAACGGCCGCCGTGCTTCTTCAATCTCTGCTCTTCCTGTTCCAGCTGCTCAAACAAGCGCCGGCGGGACTGCCTCCTCCCTCCTCCCCGCGGCCGGCTGTGCTGCCCGCAGGCCTCACCGCCCCACCGTTCTCCCATCGCTGGCCTAGCCATCCCTCTACTCACCCACACCTGCTGTTATTCTCCAGCGACGGCAGACGAACCAGTAAACCCTCGTACAGTCGTACTCCCCTCCGCGTGGGAAACAACTGCCGAGTCTTCCCTGGCTTCGTGTCATTCCCTTCCTAGGCCTCGCCGTCGTCCACCGCCCTGGTGCTCTCGGCGTGGCCTGGTCAACATGGTCAACAACCAACATGCATCTGAAGTGGACTGTGTGTGGAGAGGCTGACAGTTGGGTCCACGGCCGCACGCAAGGAAATGCCTCCTTATTATGCGCAAAATAATGATTCCTCCACCTAACATCTGGGACCCACCGAAAGGCCTCTATATTTCACGAAAAAACGTTACTGCCGCTGACAGCTCGGACCCACCAACTATATCTCCTTATTACGCACAAAAAATGAATACTCCCCCTGCTAGCTGGGACCCATTATAGTGGGAGGCTGACTTGTGGGCCTACTTAGTTGACGGGTACAGAGGGCTTTGTCAACTTAGTCAATATGCACGATTCTAGCTCCATTGACCGTACGATGTCCATCCAACGGCCGTAGCGCTTCTTCAACCTCTGGTCTTCTTGCTCCAGCTGCCCAAACCAGCGCCAATCGTGCCTCGTGCACCTGCCTCCCGTGGCCGGCTGCGATGCCGCGGAGGCTTCACCGCCCCCTACTACTACCACCACTGGCCAGGCCATCCCTCTACTCACCCACACCCCGTGTTATTCTGCAGCAACGGTAGCCTCACACCGCAGCCAAACCAGTGAACCCTCGTACTCCTCTCCGCACGGGCTTCCACTGCCGCGTCTTCCCCGGCTCTGCGTCGTCCCCTTCCTAGGCCTTGCCATCATCCACCGCCCTGGTGCTTTCGGCGCGGCGTGGTCAACGTGGTCAAGGAATGACTTCCATCAGAAGAGTACTGTACATGGAGAGGCTGATGTCGGCGTTCTGGGAACGGGGGTCCCCAGACTTGCCTTCCTGCGGCCTGCGGCGTGGCTCAAAAGGGGGCCCAGCATGGCCCATCTTCATCAACACAGACCCAAGACCCTCGCGAGGGGCCAAGCCTCGCGGGGCGGACGACACGGAGTTTCCTCAGGCACGGCCTCATCAGGCTGGCTCGCGAGGAGACGGAGAGATCAAGGCGGGGTACCCCACAAGGTGCCCGTGACGCAAGCCATGACGACCAAGGGCGCCAGGCGGGCGCCAGCCCGCGCAGTGTCCTCCTTTCCTCTTTGGTGCAAAGGGAGCAAGCGCAGGCGAGAGCATCAAGCAAAGGCACCCGTTTCGGTGCAACGAGACCAAGACCAGTCCAACGGCAGGGAGGAAGTCATTGTGGAGCTCAAGCCAGCGTCACCACCAGAGCCTTTGGCAGGCAAGGACCAACTTTAGTCAGGATAAGTGTACCAGATGTTCCCCTTCAAAATGGCCAATTGTTGGCGCCCTTCCTGCTCAATATTTGGGAAGAGGCCCAGGGCCTTTGCCTATAAATAGGACTAGCCACCCCCAGGGTAGAGGGGCAATCAAGAAGGGAGAATCTAGAAGCCAAGAGAGAAACTAGCTAGGATTGGATCGAGTAGCATCACAGAGAGAGAAGGGCGACTGAACTCCTCCTAGCAGTTCATCCCCCCAGCCAAGAACAGACCCTCACGAGGCTGTTCTTCCTTGTATTGCTCATCATCATCAGCCCAAGAGGCAATCCACCACACCACACACTGGAGTAGGGTATTACACCACAACGGTGGCCCGAACCAGTATAAACCCTGTGTCTCTTGTACAGTTCTTTCCATAGCTTAGATCTTAGCGAGGCGGAGGGGTGCAGGTAGGTAGAAGGCGAAATCTCCGCGCGCACCCCAGTGTTTGAACCTCAAGGGTCTGCCGGAACCCGAAATCCGACATTTGGTGCGCCAGGTAGGGGTGCGCCGGAATTCGTCTTCCACCACCCCATTCTCCTCCGACCATCGCGTCCATGTCTGACGCTCGTCGGGCCCGCGCCGAGCGCCGGGCCGCTCTCGCTTCCCGTGTCGCCCAGACGGCTCCTGTCGGCGGGCGTCCTCGCCGTTCCCCGTCACCTGCCGTCAACGCCGCCACCAGCCCGGCGGGGAACGAGCAGCAAGCGTCGTCTCAGCATCCGTCCGTGCGGCAAGACGGCCGCACCGCTACTCCCTCGCTCACCCCAGCTGGTTCTTCGTCCCGCGCGCTCCGCGCACCCATGGAGGCTCGAGCTGCGCTCATCGTGGCGAACGAGCTCCTGCGCTACCGTCCCGTCGACGACGTCTACGAAGAATGGCTCGACCGCATCGCCGAGCTCGTCCGCGCCGCAGGGGGCCCTCCTACGCCGTCTGTTCCGCTGCACCGCACCCCGCCCCGCGCGGGCGACGAAGCTCCGGGGGCACCCCAGCCGCCTCCTCCTCAAGAAGGCGCCATGGCTCCAAGGCGCGTGGCCCCTGGGAGGAACCCGCTCCGTCAGGTGCCAGCGCGGCAAGAGCAGAGCTGCCAAGAAGTCCCTCGCCCGCAAGAAGCTGCCCGGGCGCTCCCTGCTCTAGCATGTCGCGACCATGCTCCTGCTCCCGCACGTCAAGACCCCGTGGTGCTCCCAGCTGCAGTGCGTGGGGACATGCAAGACCAAGCTCTCCGTCACCCAAGGCCTCCCGTGGCCACAGCAGGATGCCGTGCCTTCACCACCGAGATACGCAGCGTCGCGTGGCCCGGCAAGTTCAAGCCAGACCTGCCTCCTCGTTACGATGGCACGGCCGACCCTGCGGAGTTCCTCCAGCTCTATGAGCTGGGCATCGAAGCTTCCAATGGAGACGAGAAGGTCATGGCGAACTGGTTTCCCATGGCGCTCAAGGACGGGGCCCACACCTGGCTCCTAAACCTGGCTCCAGGCACAATCTCCTCCTGGGATGAGATGCGCAACCGCTTCATCGCCAACTTCCAAGGTACTCGCGACCAGCCACCCGCCGTGAGCGACATGCGCCGCATCAAGCAACAACCCGAAGAGACCCTGCAGAAGTACATCCAACGCTTCAACAACGCACGCCTCAAGATTCCCAAGGTGACCGAGGAGGCCATCATCTCAGCCTTCTCCGACGGCGTGCGCGATGTCAAGATGAAGGAGGAGCTGGCGATGCATGAAGACCTGTGCACTTCCTTGGAGTTGTTCAACTTGGCGACCAAGTGCGCCAGGGCTGAGAAAGGGCGTCTCTCCCTCCTCGAGCTGCCTACCGCGGACCCAGAAGAGAAGAAGCCCAAGGCCAAGGATGTGAAGCGCAAGGGGGCTGCCATGCTCGCGGCAGAACCAGACACCAAGCGGGGCAGAGATCAGCCCTAATCTTCCAAGGGCAGTCGGTACTGTGTGTACCACGACCTCCACACCCACAACACCAATGAATGTCAAGAGCTCCGAGCCGTGCGAGAAGGAAGGATCGGCCGTTGCCCCGACCATGGTGACCGGGGCTACGGTCAAGGAGGAGGAAGGAACGCAGGACGCTGGGAAGACCGCTGCCCATGGCAAGGGTGGCGCGATCGACCTCGCGGGGATCGCTGGTAAGACCCGCCTTGCGAGGGAGACTGGAGGGATCAGCCTCGCGAGGATCGCCCGCAAGGCAATGCAGGCCTCCCTCCGCTGCTACCCAGCCAAAGAGAAACGAGGACCGCCATCAGGACGAAGGGGCTGGGGGCTTCCAGGAACCGCGCGTGATCGCCTGCATCCTGGGCGGGGCTCAAGCCCCAGCCTCTCAACACATCTTCAAGTAGTTCGCCCGCGAAGTGAATGCAGTCCTTCCCAAGCTCGAAGCCACGCGCCCTCTCAGGTGGTCGGCGTGCGCCATCACGTTCAGCTCAGCAGATCAGCTCAAGTGTGCGGCCACAGCCGGAGTCCTCCCGATGCTTTGTTCCCCAATCATCAGCAACGTGGTGGTCACCAGGACCCTCATCGATGGCAGGGCAGGGCTCCACGTCCTGTCCGTGGAAACATTCAACAATCTCCAAGTGCCCTACAACTAGCTTCAGCCAACCAAGCCTTTCTCCGGAGTCACCGACGGCTCCACGGTCCCAATTGGGCAGGTCCGCCTCCCTGTCACCTTCGGGGCACGCGACAACTACCGCACCGAGCTCATCGCCTTCGACGTCGCTCACATTCTCCTGCCGTACAACGCCATCCTTGGGTACCTAGCGCTGGCCAAGTTCATGGCCGTGACTCACCACGGCTACAACGTCCTCAAGATGCCAGGAAGTGGCAGTCATCACGGTGCCCTGTGAAGAGAAGGACGCGGTGTGTTCCCTGGAACGAGCCTTTCAGGCCGCATCACTGGAAGACCCGGATCGCGGAAGCAGGAGGCTTCCCAAGACCGCCCCCAAGAAGAAGAAGACATCGTCCGGCCCGGCCCCTTAGGAGGCAGGCCCCTCAGGGCCCGCGCCTGCCCAGGGGGAACCTCCTTCCATCGCATAGGAAAGCGCACCCGGCGCCCTCCTTAGGCAGGGCTCGAGGGATCTCCCCTGGAGGGCCACCGACCTGGCTAAGGTCACGAGGGAGGCGCTTGGGCACCACATGGAGGCGTGTTTCGAAGCATGTTTCCCTCAAGAAGGAGTAAGGCAAGGAGGGCCAGACCCTCAGGAGTTCGTCAGCAAGGCCATTCAGGAGCTACAGGAGTCAAGAGTCATGAAAGGCGGCCGCCGCCTACCAGCTGTGGCTCCCCATCCAGGCGAGGATGGTGGGCTACGCGTCTGCATTGACATACCTGGGCTCAATCGAGTCGCCTCTTTGGAGCGCCTCTGGCCCTCGCGAGTGGGGCGCTGTGAAGGTCCACCCCACAGCTACGTTCGCATGCCTTACGGCTTGCCGAACGCAGCTGCCACGTACCAGCGCCTCATGAGGGGCATCATGGAGGCTCAAGAGGCCAGGCATTCCGCAGCCCTGGCGGAGATGGATATGGTCCGCGAGGAGCCACCAGCGCCTCCGGAGCCTCCCGAGGCCCCTGGGCCTGGGGGCTCGTGAGGATCGGCTTCCACAACCCACCGAGTCTGCTACACCAACACTCCTTCGTCCTCAACATCATCAGGTGACATCTTTCAAGTTTCATTTCCAGCTGGGAGCGCCCCCCAGGGATGCATTATTCCCAGGCCGCATGGGTCCGTCCCTACGGCATGTATCCCTTTTATTTCATGTTGATAGCTTACCTTGTTGGGGGCGCCCCTCGGGCTGCATGACCCCCCAAGTCGCTCGGGTCTGACCCAGTGATGTCCGCATTCCCAGCATCTATTTGAACGAATCCACTCCTTCGCGGCTAATGTGTTTTACCTAGTTGCCTGCTTAGCTGACGTCAACTAACGGAGCTGCTCCCAAACGGCACGACGCTTGCTCTTGGGTCCGTCCCTGCAACACCAACAAACCTGGATGGCTAAGCTCTGGCCGCGGAAGCCCCGCATAGCGTCACCTCGTCAAGCCTTCAGTGCCTCACTACCCCTCAGAAGCAACCAACGGCTGACTGTCAATTGTCATGGAAACCCCTTGTTTTTTCTATGATGGACCTGCAGGACCTCCTGAAGGAGCTGCGTCAGGCGAGGCCCTTGCGGTTTCTCCTTCGCTCTCGTCCGCGCGAACCGCTTGCACGTTAAAGGGGGGGTGCCTGAGCATCGCGACTCAGGGCTCCTACTGGCTCTCCAGCCCTCACCCTCTGGCCTTGACCACGGCATCGCGACCTGGCATACCAGCGACGGCTGAGACTCGCTCGCGGGCCGGGACCCGAGGACGTAGAGCAGAAAGGGGAGCAAAGGCGAGAGGGGAGAGACACACGAGGACCTCGCCGAGCAACCTCGCGCCTGCCGATGCACGGACCCGGCGACACACTAGAGAGCGGCCCCTGATCCCCGAGATAAGTCATCACCCGGAAGCGCCAGCTGCCGTGGCACCATCCCCACACCTAATCCTACCCCGTGTTAGCGACGCCGCTCTCCTTTCTCACCAAACAACGGCTGCCTGGGCGCCAAAGGGGACCTCCTAAGCATTGCGACTCAGGGGCTCTTACCGGACTCCGGGTCGCTCACCTCCTGGCCTTGACCACGGCATCGCGACCTGGCATACCAGCGACGGCTGAAGCCGCCTCAGGACTGGGACCTGTCGGCGCAGAGCACCAAGCCCTCGTGAGGTTCGAAAGGGAGGACTGAGCTAAGACGGAATGAGCAACTCGCGCAATTCTACGACAAGGATTATATTAACAAAACAGGATCACAGGCACCTTACAAGCCCCCACGGGACGCATTTTTGATTCCTCGCAGGGAACAGATCCTAAAGGGACACAAACTACGCGTGACCCTGCAAAAGACGCCATCATCAACAGTGGGCCGCCAAGCACCGACGCCAACCCCATCCAGATCAGAGTCGGCGGCGGCCTGACGCACCCGCTCTGCTCCAGGAGCGGCGCCGGCTCAGGGGCTCGTAGCTGTCGTCACTCGTCTCTGGAGTCGCGAAGAGCTCGCCGGAATTGCTGGAAGCTCCGACGCCTCCACCGCCTGAGGAGCCGCCAAGGGAGCGGTTGAAGGGCCCAGTCCTTGTCGCGGCAGGGTCCTGGCCACCTTCCCCAGGGCAGCACTCCAGCCGGCGCCCGCCCGCATCGAACACCTTGAAGAGCATCACCGAAGCACCGTCGTAATCCAAGTGGACCGCGAAGACGCCCCTTACCCTGCAAACCCGGGCGATCTCTCTCCAGCCCCGAGTCATGAAGACCTCGCCCGGGGCAACAACCGCGACCTCTGCCTCGGTCGCGAGGGTGCTGCAGCCGGCGTGCTGCAGCCAGAGCTCCAGGGGCTCCCCCTGCGGGATGATGGAGGTGAAGAAGGGAGGAAGGCGGATCCAAGACTGAAGAGGAATGGCGACGTGGAGCACGAACTCTTGGGAGGAGCCCTCGGTGTGGACCCCAGGGGGGACGACCCACACCTTCATGACCCGTCGGCGCCGATGGCGGCACCGCCCATGGCGGTCAGCATCAGCTCCTTCGGGGCCCTCGACGTGGGCGTATAATGGCAGCGGGAACCCCGGTGGCACCCGCTCGCACCAAGGCCTTGACACCACCTGAAGGGCCCCCTCGTCCGGGCCACGGGGGGCGAGCCGTTTCTTCGGCGGGAGTGGGTCTGGTTCCCCTCGGGGAGCCTTTCCCATCTCTGCCGTCGAGAACCGGTGGATCGGAGCCATCGCAGCAAGACAGAGCAAGGATTGGGAAGAAGGAGAAGCAAGGAGGGATGGACTGGAAGGGCGCGCGCTGTCCCGTACTTATGGCCGACGAAGGCCAACCGCTGACCTCCACGATTACAGGTAATCATGACCCACTTTGCATGCAGGGACTTGTCCAATCCGTGCAGTTGCCGAGGCGCCATGGGGAAGTGGAGGCGCCCACGTCCAATCAACCGCCACGCGACGCCCAAGGCCGCAGGCTGTTAGGGCCCGCGGCGCTTCGCTCTTGCCCTTCCGCCTCCCTGCACGGCCAAGTCCGGGCGCGCCTTGGGCCCGGGTGCTACTGTCGGCGTTCTGGGAACGGGGGTCCCCAGACTTGCCTGCCTGCGGCCTGCAGCGTGGCTCAAAGGGGGGCCCAGCGCGGCCCATCTTCACCAACACAAACCCAGGACCCTCGCAAGGGGCCAAGCCTCGCGGGGCGGACGACACGGAGCTTCCTCAGGCGCGGCCTCGTCAGGCTGGCTCACGAGGAGGCGGAGAGATCAAGGCGGGGTACCTCACGAGGTGCCCGTGATGCAAGCCATGACGATCGGGGGCGCCAGGCGGGTGCTAGCCCGCGCAGTGTCCTCCCATCCTCTTTGGTGCAAAGGGGGCAAGCGCAGCCGTGGAGTACCGAGGCATCAGGCAAAGGTTGCCATTTCGGTGCAACGAGACCAAGACCAGGAGGACTACGAGATGGAGGTCACCGTGGAGCCCAAGACGGCGTCATCACCAGAGCTTTGCGCAGGCGAAGACTACTTTTGTCAGGATAGTTAATACTAGCTGTCCCCCTTCAAATTAGCCTGCCATTGTTGGCTCCCTTCCTGTTCGATATTTGGGAAGAGGACCAGGGCCTCTATAAATAGGACCAGCCACCCACAGAGCAAAGGGGGCTGAGAGGTTAGAAGGAAAGAGAGAGGTTTTGATCAGAAAGAGAGAGAGAAAGGCGACTGAACTCCTCCCAGCAGTTCATCGCCCCAGCCAAGAACAGACCCTCGCGAGGCTGTTCTTCCTTGTATTGTTCATCATCATCAGCCCAAGAGGCAATCCACCACACCACGCACTGGAGTAGGGTATTACACCACAATGGTGGCCCGAACCAGTATAAACCCTGCGTCTCTTGCGTTGTTCTTTCCTTAGTTCAGATCCTAGCAAGGCGGAGGGGTGCAGGTAGGTAGGAGGCGAAATCTCTGCGCGCACCCTAGTGTTCGAACCTCAAGGGTCTGCCGGAACCCGAAATCTGACAGGAGGCGTTTAAACTTGCGTTTGGCATTGAGATAACAGTGTGGACTGTAATATTTGCTTTTGAATTCCTTGAAATTTAAGCTTTTCCTTCCTACTTGCTTATGTTCTACGCCGGCAGAGCCCGGCCCCGCGCATACCTCAGCCGCCGTTAGCCCCGACCGGAAACCAGGACAGGACCAAGGAGTGTGGGGCTATGTGACAAGTTAGGCTCCTGAGTCGCGATGCTCAGGAGTCCCCCTTGGCGCACGAACAGCAAGTAGGGAGGTGTGATGTGGGTGGATCTACCGTTCTACGTCTGCAGAGCCCGGCCACGCGCATACCTCAACCGCCGTTAGCCTTTCAGAACTAAGGAGTGAGGGGCTACGTGACCAGTTAGGCTCCTGAGTCGCGATGCTAAGGAGTCCCCTTGACGCTCAAACGGCCTTCGTACCTTAGCTCCACTCGGGGAGAGACGCGCGACGAACCAGGCCCGGGGGTGCCTGGCTGGGTGGCGTGGGTCTGGGCGTGACCCAGGCGCAGCCCCCGTGCCCAGCCCCCTCGCGCGGCACTCCCGAGGGGAGGCGTTACGATGAGGCTAGAAACTGAGCTCTGGGCTCCCTGAGGTTGATGCGGCCCGGGGGCCACCCTCAGTTGTTTATCACCAGCGCGGAGCATAGCGCTTCCGTATGTGTACGGGCATAGCCGCTCCTCGGCAGTGTCGTCAGCCAGCACGGAGCATGGTGCTTCCACTGGTACGTGGGAGGGGGCTCCCCTCCGGGAGGAGCCCCCGGGGCGTGTATAGCCCCGCCCTAACACGTGGGTGGCACAGTAGGGCCTGGCGAGGTGTATCTAGGCACCCGTGAGCCAGCGCAGGACTCACGGGGCACTACCTCTAGGCGGGTTGCGCCTGGCACTGGGCCTTATCTTGTGATGTGTCCCTGCAAATTTGGTTAGATGCCAGCACTCTACGTCCTCGGGTCCCGGCCCTCGAGCTGGTCTCAGCCGTCGCTGGTATGCCAGGTCGTGATGCCGTGGACAAGGCTAGAGGGTGAGGGCTGGAGAGCTAGTAAGAGCCCTGAGTCGCGATGCTCAGGTAACCCCCCTTTAACGTGCAAGTGCTCGGCATGGAGAAGAAGAGGTGCCGTGGACAGGCATCAAATAATCAAGCATGGTGGGTCGAATGCATAGCCAGAAATAAACGCAAAAGGGATACATGCCGCTGGGTCTGGCCCGAGCAACTTGGGGGTTGATGCAGCCCGAGGGGCGCCCCCAACAAGGTAAGCTATCAACATGAAATAAAAGGGATACATGCCGTAGGGACGGACCCATGCGGCCTGGGAATAATGCATCCCTGGGGGGCGCTCCCAGCTGGAAATGAAACTTGAAAGATGTCACCTGATGATGTTGAGGACGAAGGAGTGTTGGTGTAGCAGACTCGGTGGGTTGTGGAAGCCGATCCTCACGAGCCCCCAGGCCCAGGGGCCTCGGGAGGCTCCGGAGGCGCTGGTGGCTCCTCGCGGACCATATCCATCTCCGCCAGGGCTGCGGAATGCCTGGCCTCTTGAGCCTCCATGATGCCCCTCATGAGGCGCTGGTACGTGGCAGCTGCGTTCGGCAAGCCGTAAGGCATGCGAACGTAGCTGTGGGGTGGACCTTCACAGCGCCCCACTCGCGAGGGCCAGAGGCGCTCCAAAGAGGCGACTCGATTGAGCCCAGGTATGTCAATGCAGACGCGTAGCCCACCATCCTCGCCTGGATGGGGAGCCACAGCTGGTAGGCGGCGGCCGCCTTTCATGACTCTTGACTCCTGTAGCTCCTGAATGGCCTTGCTGACGAACTCCTGAGGGTCTGGCCCTCCTTGCCTTACTCCTTCTTGAGGGAAACATGCTTCGAAACACGCCTCCATGTGGTGCCCAAGCGCCTCCCTCGTGACCTTAGCCAGGTCGGTGGCCCTCCAGGGGAGA
>NC_053024.1:175172280-175190208 GCF_003073215.2 Triticum urartu | reverse complement strand
TGGAGGAGGTTGAAGAGCAGCCGGACGCGGTAATAGGTAAGTTTTTGGTTAAGTCATTTACCGCTCTTGTTCTTTTCGATACTGGTGCATCGCATTCATACATATCAAGGGGATTCGTGGATAAGTTTAAACTACCAACCCAAACCCTTAGGACCCCTCTTTTAGTGAGTTCACCCGGAGCAGAGTATATGGCTAGCCGATGGTGTGACCAGATACCCTTAACCATTGGTACACATGTTTTTCCGTCCGACCTAATTATCTTGGAGTCACAAGGATTGGATGTGATATTGGGTATGGACTGGATGTCAAAGTTTGGAGGAAGCATTGACTGTGCTAGTAAGTCGATTTATCTCACCACTCCCGGAAGGAAAAAGGATTAAGTATGTATCTAGGCATGTGCCTAGGAGGAGTCAGTGAACTGCCTCTTACGGGAGTTGTTCATAGCGAGGAAGTGCCTGTAGGGAAGGATTCATGAAAACTCAAAGCTCTGAGAGGTCTAAGAATAGTTGCTACCTTGTTAGTGAAGGATTAATCCCCGGATTTGTGATTTTTTCCAGAGGAGTTAACCGCTCCATAAGTAGGCAATGACAACCGATGCAACTTTCGAGGATAGTAGACACTTAGAGTATTTTGATAAAGGACACACTATTGCCAGAGCTTACCTTCTTGAAAACCCTTTCACGGACCAATATAACTTCCATAGAGACCAATACTTGACAGTTAGACCCTATGATCCCGCAAATGATCTCTGGGGAAGAAATTAAGATTAAGTACAGATCAAGGAGTTATTGGAGAAAGGATACCGAAGAAGTTCATCACCTTGGGGAGCCCCAGTACTTTTGGTTGAGAAGAAGGATAAATCCCTGAGGATGGTTGTTGATTATCGAGCATTAAATGAAGTGACGATTAAGAACAAGTACCCACTGCCGATGATCAACGATCTGTTTGATCAGTTGCAAGGAGCTAAAGTGTTTTCGAAGATCGATTTGCGATCGGGGTATCATCAGTTGAAGATACGAGAGAAGGACATACCGAAGACAGCGTTCACAACACGATATGGATTATACGAGTACACGGTCATGTCATTTGGACTGACTAACGCCCCTGCCTATTTCATGAGCATGATGAACAAGGTGTTCATGGAGTATTTGGACAAGTTTGTTGTGGTGTTTATTGATGATATTATGGTATACTCGAAGAACGAGGAGGAGCAAGGAGCATTTGCGCTTAGTTCTCGAGAAACTCAGGGAACACCAGTTGTATGCTAAGTTTAGCAAATGCGAATTTTGGTTGAAGGAAGTCGGGTTCCTTGGACATGTTATATCGGGAGAAGGTATAGCAGTAGACCCCAGCAAAATTCAGTCAGTCACTGAATGGTTGGCACCCACTTCAGTTAGCGAGATCCGCAGTTTTCTTGGACTCGCAGGATACTACCGGAGATTCATCGAGAATTTTTCCAAGATTGCAAAGCCAATGACTGAACTGTTGAAGAAGGATACTAAGTTTAAATGGACAGAAGATTGCGAGGCAAGTTTCCAGGAGTTGAAGAAACGTTTGACTACAGCGCCAGTGCTAACACTGCCAGATATACATAAGGAGTTCCAAGTGTACTGCGATGCCTCACGCTTAGGACTTGGATGTGTGCTTATGCAGGACGGGAGAGTTGTTTCGTATGCCTCACGACAACTAAAACCTCATGAGTTGAACTATGCCACGCATGATTTGGAGTTAGCAGCCGTAGTATGCATGCATTGAAGACCTGGAGACATTACCTTATTGGAAACCGTTGTGATGTGTACACGGACCATAAGAGTTTGAAGTACATTTTCACCCAGAAGGAGCTGAACCTTCGACAGAGGAGATGGTTGGAACTTATAAAGGATTATGACATGAAGCTACACTATCATCCAGGAAAGGCGCAATGTCGTAGCAGACGCTTTGAGCCGGAAGAGTTATGCTAATATCCTTGAAAGCAAGGGACTGCCGAAGGAATTAGCAGAGGACATCATGGAACTTCGATTGGAGATTGTTCCTAGAGGTATTATTGCAACAATGGAGGTCCAGTCGACATTGCTGGACAAAATTCGGGAAGACTCAGAAGGATGACAAAAGGAGCATATGCCAGTAGAGGGACTAAAAGAGAAACGATGGGATCAAAATATGGAAAGTGCCAACAGTTTGTCGTGAGGATGAGCACGCACAACCAGGACATTACAGATAGATACGCGCCCTAGTGAGGAGAACTTGGCTCTTAATGACGGGAGTTTTTGTCCAAATGAACTCAAGGAGATCAGAGAAGTATAATATGGTTTGAGGACCGAGTTCCCAATAAACCAGGAGATCAGGAAGTTAATACTTCAAGAGGCCCATGACTCACCATACTCGATACACCCCGGAAACACCAAGATGTATTTGGATTTGAAGGAACGTTTCTGGTGGACCGGTATGAAGAAGGATATTGCCGAGTATGTAGCCGTATGTGATGTATGTCAGCGCGTGAAGGCAGAGCATCAGAAGCCAGCAGGACTGTTACAGCCTATGCCGATACCCGAATGGAAGTGGGATAAACTGGGCATGGACTTTATCACCGGATTGCCAGGACCAAAGATATGATTCCATATGGGTAGTAGTTGATCGCTTGACCAAAGTAGCTCACTTCATCCCAGTGAAAACCACCTTATAGTGCAAAGTTGGCCAAGATATATATGTCCAGGATGAGTATGGAGTTCCGAGGACCAATATCTGCGAGCATGTACTCTATATCACCCTTGCGAGGAGTGAAACGTTTTGGAGTTAAGGGAAAGTTAGCCCCGAGATTTGTAGGACCGTATCATTTTGGAACGGATGGGAGAAGTTGCCTACAAGTTGGAGTTACCCGAGGATTGAGGAGTTCATGACGTGTTTCACGTTTCACAGCTGAAGAAGTGTCATGCTGAGATGGCAGATATACCGCTAAGAGATACAGTACCCCTGGAGGCGATTCAGTTGGACAGTGATTTGACTTATGAGGAGAAACCAGTTAAGATTCTTGAGTTTGCCAGCAGAGTCACCCGCAGTAAGGTTATCAAGTTTTGTAAAGTTCAGTGGAGCCACCATACCGAGGATGAAGCCACCTGGGAACGAGAGGATGATCTCTCGCAAAGACCACCCACACCTATTTTCTAGCCAACCCGAATCTCGAGGGCGAGATTCATCTTAAGGGGGGTAGGTTTGTAACATCCCAAATTTTCAATTTGGAATGAGTAACTTGATCTGAAGTTACATGATCATCATCATTAGCTTCCTCACTAATTGGTGTAGTAGTCACAGGAACAGATTTCTGTGATGAACTACTTTCCAATAAGGGAGCAGGTACAGTTACCTCATCAAGTTCTACTTTCCTCCCACTCACTTCTTTCGAGAGAAATTCCTTCTCTAGAAAGGATCCATTCAAAGCAACGAATATCTTGCCTTCGGATCTGTGATAGAAGGTGTACCCAACATTTTCTTTTGGGTATCCTATGAAGACGCACTTCTCCGATTTGGGTTTGAGCTTATCAGGTTGAAACTTTTTCACATAAGCATTGCAACCTCAAACTTTAAGAAACGACAGCTTAGGTTTCTTGCCAAACCATAGTTCATACGGTGTCGTCTCAACAGATTTAGATGGTGCCCTATTTAACGTGAATGCAGCTGTCTCTAATGCATAACCCCAAAATGATAGTGGTAATCGGTAAGAGACATCATAGATCGCACCATATCTAATAAAGTACGTTATGACGTTCGGACACACCATTACATGGTGTTCCAGGTGGCGTGAGTAGTGAAACTATTTCACATTGTTTTAAACTGAAGGCCAAACTCGTAACTCAAATATTTTACTTCTGATCATATCGTAGAAACTTTTATTTTTGTTACGATGATTCTCCACTTCACTCTGAAATTCTTTGAACTTTTCAAATGTTTCAGACTTGTGTTTCATCAAGTAGATATACTCATATCTGCTCAAATCATCTGTGAAGATCAGAAAATAATGATACCTGTCGCGAGCCTCAATATTCATCGGACCACATACATCAGTATGTATGATTTCCAACAAATCTGTTGCTCGCTCCATTGTTCCGAAGAAGAGTCTTAGTCATCTTGACCATGAGGCATGGTTCGCAAGCATCAACTGATTCATAATCAAGTGATTCCAAAAGCCCATCAGCATGGAGTTTCTTCATGCGCTTTACACCAATATGACCTAAACGGCAGTGCCACAAATAAGTTGCACTATCATTATTAACTTTGCATCTTTTGGCTTCAATATTATGAATATGTGTATCACACGATCGAGATCCAACAAACCATTTTCATTGGGTGTGACCATAGAAGGTTTTATTCATGTAAACAGAACAACAATTATTCTCTAACTTAAATGAATAACCGTATTGCAATAAACATGATCAAATCATATTCATGCTCAACGACAAACACCAAATAACACTTATTTAGGTTCAACACTAATCCCGAAAGTATAGGGATGTGCGATGATGATCATATCAATCTTGGAACCACTTCCAACACACATCGTCACTTCACCCTTAACTAGTCTCTGTTCATTCTGCAACTCCCGTTTCGAGTTACTACTCTTAGCAACTGAACCAGTATCAAATACCGAGGGGTTGCTACGAACACTAGTAAAATACACATCAATAATCTGTATATCAAATATACCTTTGTTCACTTTGCCATCCTTCTTATCCGCCAAATACTTGGGGCAGTTCCGCTTCCAGTGACCAGTCCCTTTGCAGTAGAAGCACTTAGTCTCAGGCTTAGGACCAGACTTGGGCTTCTTCACTTGAGCAGCAACTTGCTTGCCGTTCTTCTTGAAGTTCCCCTTCTTCCCTTTGCCCTTTTCTTGAAACTAGTGGTCTTGTAACCATCAACACTTGATGCTTTTCTTGATTTCTACCTTCGTCGATTTCATCATCATGAAGCTTGGGAATGTTTTCGTCATCCCTTGCATACTATAGTTCATCACGAAGTTCTACTAACTTGGTGATGGTGACTAGAGAATTCTGTCAATCACTATTTTATCTGGAAGATTAACTCCCACTTGATTCAAGCGATTGTAGTACCCAGACAATCTGAGCACATGCTCACTGCTTGAGCTATTCTCCTCCATCTTTTAGCTATAGAACTTGTTGGAGACTTCATATCTCTCAACTCGGGTATTTGCTTGAAATATTAACTTCAACTCCTGGAACATCTCATATGGTCCATGACGTTCAAAACGTCTTTGAAGTCCCCGATTCTAAGCCGTTTAAGCATGGTGCACTAAACTATCAAGTAGTCATCATATTGAGCTAGCCAAACATTCATAACATCTACATCTACTCCTGCAATAGGTTTGTCACCTAGCGGTGCATCAAGGACATAATTCTTCTATGCAGCAATGAGGATAAACCTCAGATCACGGATCCAATCCGCATCATTGCTACTAACATCTTTCAACTTAGTTTTCTCTAGGAACATATCAAAAATAAAACAGGGGAGCTAAACGCGAGCTATTGATCTACAACATAGATATGCTAATACTACCAGGACTAAGTTCATGATAGACCCCGATTCCAAGTCACATCGATCTAGCCGGTAACACCTCATATCACTTTGCGGCCTCACGCACGGTATTCCCGGGTGTCGCCTTACCATGGCCCGGGACCGTTTGCGCCTTTTGGCTCACGTATATGATAGTGTCGCTAGCATCCATATGACAGAGAACCCGGGCCGACATGGCTAGTCGTGAACCCAAAACGGCACAGACCTATGGAGACAGGCATACATGAATCACATCGAGCATGTCGGTCATCAACGAGTGATTCTGGGCTGTAGCACTGGCAACAATCCGGAACCCGGGCTGTAGCAGGCTAGGCAGGACTCCGGAATCACCGCGTGACATTTCCCCGAAGGGACAGACATAGGAACAAAGTGAAACACATCGGCCAGTCAAGTGTCCTGAACAGTAGTGCTGGGCTAGCAGGACTCCGGTGAACCGGGCTGTAGCGGACTACTATGGCTCGAGGAACACTAGACTACATTTCCCCATAAGGAAGGCTGCCAAGGATAAACAACTAGATTGTCGGATCCCACTCATACCAAGCATTTCAATCATACACACAATATGCCCGATATGAGTACATACAACATGGCACACAACAAAACTCTACAACTCAAGTACTTTATTTAAAGGCTCCAGAGAGCCATACATAACATGTCATACAGATAGGGGTCACATGACCCGACACTCAAGTCATACAATCATACAAGCACATGCGGAAGCAACTAGTCTGAGTACAGACTCTAGAAAGAAAGAAGGCTTCTCGAAGCCTGTCTATCTACATAGGGCCCTCCATGGCCAGGATCACCACCTGGGTGGCTAGTCACTCGTCGACGTCAAGGTCTACATAAACCCATCGGAGGGGGCAGTGTTGTCGTCTGAAAACAAGTAAATAAGCAAACATGAGTACAAAGGTACTCAGCAAGTCTTACATCAGAACCTACTATACATGCTTATTCTCAAGAGGTGGTGGGGTTATGCAGCCAAGCCAGCTTTGACTCTTGGCTAAGCTATCCTACGGAATCTTCACTCTAGTAAAATAGTTTTCGCACACGAGTCCACTACTCACCAACACAATACTCCACCGGATCCTCCCTCGTCATCCTACGAGAGGGCCATTCTCGGTACTCACACTTATCTTGAGTCTTTTAGTAGTATCCATTAACTTGTCTATGAACTGTATAGGCAACCAAGTAGTCCTTTACCACGGACGCGGATATTCGAATAGTTTTATACCCTGCAGGGGTGTACTTCGTCATCACACATGCTTTCCACCACTTAGCCGTCTGCACACGACATGTACTCGGCAACTTCAAGCGAAAGCCGACGAGGGTGTCGACCACGCCTGACTAAACCTCACTTAAGTCTCTAGTCCAGGTTTATTCGCCTATCAGGTTCCATCCGCAAGGAAAGTCCGGCCGGGTTCCTCAACGGCCCCAAACGATGTGTACAGGGTCCCGAGACGCCAAACGGGCGCCCGGCATACCCGGCCACGGTGTATCTACCGCATCATAGCCCACCCCTAGGTCAGCGCTATGCACGGCCGCCAACACATGTCCTACAAACACCAGAAACTAGTTGCAACTCCTGGACAGAGGCGAGAGGGGTCATAAGTCGAGCGGGGTCAATTAGGCCCAATGCGTGGTAGTAGCTGAATCTTAAATCACACATACAGATCTCAGTTCTTAGGGGACGGCCTCAATGAAACAACCCACCATGTACTCCTACATGGCCTCTCATCGATTCCTTTACCAAAGCATGTTCAACACATCCTCACATTACCGACATAAGCATTTCACTCCAGCCCATCACCCAGATGAACCAGACCTGACACAACTCTAAGCATAGCAGGCATAGCAAGGTAGGAATCACATACATGGCTCAATCAACTCCTACACATGCTAGTGGGTTTCATCTAGTTACTGTGGCAATGACAGGTCATGCAGAGGATAAGGGTTCAACTACCGTAGCACACAGCAGTTTGAATCGCGTTGTCTTAATGCAGTAAACAAGAGCAGAAGCGAGAACATGGGTTTGTATCGGAATGATCAATGGTTGCTTGCCTGATGGAGTGGTAGCGGGATACTGCCCTTCAGTTGGATACTCGTGAATATCCTCGGAGGCAGAACCTACCACAAAGAACACATCGGAACACAATCAACACATGACGATATGCAACAATATGATGCATGCTTATGACATGGCAATATGATTGTGTCCTGGCCTAATGCAAGCTAAAATAGGAAGGGATGAACCCATTTGAATCAAAGATTCAAATATTAGCTCATTAAACATGGCCTTAATAGTGCATTTCCTTATTCTGCTTAAACAGCAAGGTAAACTTGTTTTGTCATGCATGAAACCATTACAGATGGATAGATTGAATTTTTCTGATAATTTTTCATATATAAATTATTTCATTTGGAGTTACGGTTGAATTTCTATGATTTTTAGAAGTTTTAAACATTTTCTGGAATTTCCTGAATAAAAATAAATCCAGAAAATGCATTACTGCGTCAGCATTGCGTCATGCTGACCTCAGCAGGTCAAAGGCGCCAGCCCAGGTCAAACCTGACTGGTGGGCCCCTTCTGTCAGCCTCTCAGTGCACTAACTACGTTTAGTTAGCCTAATTACTGGGCAGGGCCCACTAGTCAGTGACTATACTAACTAAACTAACTAATTTTAGTTAGAATTAATCTGGATAATTAGCAGAGGGGGGCCCACTTGTCATTGACTCAGGGGAGTCAACTGGGCCCACCTAGTCCACGTCAGTGGTCAAATCCGCCGGTCAACAGGGCTAATCCTGCCGGCGTTGAGTCGCCGGCGAGGCCGAGACGGCGGAGGGCTTCGGAAAACGCCCTCAGGCGACCAAATAGACGGCGGAGACTATCTACGGGTAGCTGGGAACGAGCCGCAGCGTTTGGTGGTGGTAGTTGGCCTCGGGGTGGCCGGAAACGTCGCCGACGACGAGCTTGGCGGTCGCCGGAGTCGGGTGAGGTCGGTTTCGATGCTACGGTGCACGGAAGGAAGAACTAGGGGTGGCTACGGGTTCCTGGTGCTGCACTGAGCACGGTGAGGCGCTCGGACGCGTGCTTCGAGCCACAGTGGCTCTGGCCACGACGGCACCATGGCCGGCGGCGGGGAGCTCTCAGGTGCGGTGGAAACGGCGGCTACAGGGGCCAAACGAGCACGGGAGCTAGAGGAAGAGGAAGAGGAGCTCACAGCGGAGTCGGATAGGAGGTCAGCGAGCTCGGGGAGGTCCTGGCGGCGGCGAATCGACCGGAGATGGCTCGGGTGCCCGAGGTTGAAGACGAGGGCGAAGGCGGCGATGCAGGGCCTCCGGCGATGCGTGGCTCGGTGGGGAGGACGAGGGAGTCGAGGCGGAGCTAATGGGCTCGTCGGAGGGGCGAGGGAGTGGCTGTGGTGGCAACTACGGCGATCGGCGGCGAGGGACGCGCTCGGCCATCGCGGGAGAGGATGAGGGAGACGAGGGGGGAGTGAGCGAGGATGAGAGGGAGACGTGGGGGTCGCGTGGCACTTCAGGGCGTCTCCCGGGCGTCGGCGGAAGCAGGAGGTGGCCGGCGTGTGGCCGCGGGCGCCGGCCACGCGCTCCGCGTCCTTCTGGCGCGAGGAGGACGACGACTGGCAGCGCCAGCAGGCTGGGCCGAGCCAGGTGGCTGGCCAGCACAGGTAAGGCCCAGGTGGGCTTTCTTCTCTCTTTTTTTCATTTTTGTTTCTGTTTTCTATTTAACTACAACTGTTTAGCTTTAAATAAAATACTAAAACGTTTCCAAAAATCCTGAAAATAAATGTGGCCTCTGTTTAGAATATTTCCAACAGGAAACATTTATTCCCAGAATTATTTGAGCATTTAAATTATTTTATAGCATTTGAATGCCCAAATTCAAATACTTATGATTTAATTCAACGACCTTCTGATGACCTAGAAAGTTGTGCACCAATTTTGCCAGAGGTTCTAACCTAAGACAAAGAGGGTGAACTTTTTAGAAGGGCATTTCAGGTTCATTGAAAATAATTTTAGTAAACCCTAGTTGTTTCCAGGGGGGTGTTGGGGGTTCTGTCTTCCCCAATTCAAATTTAAGAAGAATTTAGACATGATGCACATTCTAATGCTTGAACTAGCTAGGGTGTGACAGTTCATGATAAATTTAAGTTCAATTAATCATATTACTTAAGAACTCCCACTTAGATAGACATCCCTCTAATCTCTAAGTGATCACGTGATCCAAATCAACTAAACCATAACCGATCATCACGTGAAATGGAGTAGCTTTCAATGGTGAACATCAATATGTTGATCATATCTACTATATGATTCACGCTCGACCTTTCGGTCTCAGTGTTCCGAGGCCATATCTGCATATGCTAGGCTCGTCAAGTTTAACCTGAGTATTCTGCGTGTGCAAAACTGGCTTGCACCCGTTGTAGATGGATGTAGAGCTTATCACACCCGATCATCACGTGGTGTCTGGGCACGACGAACTTTGGCAACGGTGCATACTCAGGGAGAACACTTTTCTTGAAATTTAGTGAGAGATCATCTTATAATGCTACCGTCAATCAAAGCAAGATAAGATGCATAAAAGATAAACATCACATGCAATCAATATAAGTGATATGATATGGCCATCATCATCTTGTGCTTGTGATCTCCATCTCCGAAGCACCGTCATGATCACCATCGTCACCGGCGCGACACCTTGATCTCCATCGTAGCATCGTTGTCGTCTCGCCAATCTTATGCTTCCACGACTATCGCTACTGCTTAGTGATAAAGTAAAGCATTACAGCGCGATTGCATTGCATACAATAAAGCGACAACCATATGGCTCCTGCCAGTTGCCGATAACTCGGTTACAAAACATGATCATCTCATACAATAAAATTTAGCATCATGTCTTGACCATATCACATCACAACATGCCCTGCAAAAACAAGTTAGACGTCCTCTACTTTGTTGTTGCAAGTTTTACGTGGCTGCTACGGGCTTAGCAAGAACCGTTCTTACCTACGCATTAAAACCACAACGATAGTTTGTCAAGTTGGTGTTGTTTTAACCTTCGCAAGGACCGGGCGTAGCCACACTCGTTCAACTAAAGTTGGAGAAACTGACACCCGCCAGCCACCTGTGTGCAAAGCACGTCGGTAGAACCAGTCTCGCGTAAGTGTACGCGTAATGTCGGTCCGGGCCGCTTCATCCAACAATACCGCCGAACCAAAGTATGACATGCTGGTAAGCAGTATGACTTATATCGCCCACAACTCACTTGTGTTCTACTCGTGCATATAACATCAACACATAAAACCTAGGCTCGGATGCCACTGTTGGGGAACGTAGTAATTTCAAAAAATTCCTACGCACACGCAAGATCATGGTGATGCATAGCAACGAGAGGGGAGAGTGTTGTCTACGTACCCTTAGACCGAAGCGGAAGCGTTAGCACAACGCGGTTGATGTAGTCGTACGTCTTCACGGCCCGACCGATCAAGCACCGAAACTACGGCACCTCCGAGTTTTAGCACACGTTCAGCTCGATGACGATCCCCGGACTCCGATCCAGCAAAGTGTCGGGATGAGTTCCGTCAGCACGACGGCGTGGTGACGATCTTGATGTTTTACCGTCGCAGGGCTTCGCCTAAGCACCGCTACAATATTATCGAGGACTATGGTGGAGGGGGGCACCGCACACGGCTAAGAGATCAATGATCAACTGTTGTGTCTATGGGGTGCCCCCTGCCCCCGTATATAAAGGAGTGGAGGAGGGGGCCGGCCAAGGAGGGTGGCGCGCCCTAAGGGGGGGAGTCCAACTCCCACAGGGAGTAGGACTCCCCTTTTTCCTATTAGGAGTAGGAGAGGGAAGGAAGAGGAAGGAGGGAGGAAGGAAAGGGGGCGGCCCCTCCAATTCGGATTGGGCTTGGGGGGCGCCCTCCTTGCTCCTTTCCCCTCCTTTCCACTAAGGCCCAATAAGGCCATATACCTCCCGGGGGGTTCGATAACCTCCGTGATCCGGTATTGTCCCAATCTCACCCGGAACCTTTCCGGTGTCCAAATATAGTCGTCCAATATATCGATCTTTATGTCTCAACCATTTCGAGACTCCTCGTCAAGTCCGTGATCACATCCGGGACTCCGAACAACCTTTGGTACATCAAAATATATAAACTCATAATGAAATTGTCATCGTAACGTTAAGCGTGCGGACCCTACGGGTTCGAGAACAATGTAGACATGACCGAGACACGTCTCCGGTCAATAACCAATAGCGGAACCTGGATGCTCATATTGGCTCCTACATATTCTACGAAGATCTTTATCGGTCAGACCGCATAACAACATACGTTGTTCCCTTTGTCATCGGTATGTTACTTGCCCGAGATTCGATCGTCGGTATCTCAATACCTAGTTCAATCTCGTTACCGGCAAGTCTCTTTACTCGTTCCTGTAATACATCATCTGCAACTAACTCATTAGTTGCAATGCTTGCAAGGCTTTAGTGATGTGCATTACCGAGAGGGCCCAGAGATACCTCTCCGACAATCGGAGTGACAAATCCTAATCTCGAAATACGCCAACCCAACAAGTACCTTCGGAGACACCTGTAGAGCACCTTTATAATCACCCAGTTACATTGTGACGTTTGGTGGCACACAAAGTGTTCCTCCGGTAAACGGGAGTTGCATAATCTCATAGTCATAGGAACATGTATAAGTCATGAAGAAAGCAATAGCAACAAACTAAACGATCAAGTGCTAAGCTAACGGAATGGGTCAAGTCAATCACATCATTCTCCTAATGATGTGATCCCGTTAATCAAATGACAACTCATGTCTATGGTTAGGAAACATAACCATCTTTGATCAACGAGCTAGTCAAGTAGAGGCATACTAGTGACACTCTGTTTGTCTATGTATTCACACATGTATTATGTTTTCTGGTTAATACAATTCTAGCATGAATAATAAACATTTATCATGATATAAGGAAATAAAAAATAACTTTATTATTGCCTCTAGGGCATATTTCCTTCACATATAGCCCGAAAACATCCAGGAGCACCACAAAACCCTATTTCCACCACCGCAACCTTCTATACCCAAGAGATCCCATCTTGGGGCCTTTTCCGAGCTCCGCCGGAGGGGGAATCGATCACGGAGGGCTTCTACATCAACACCATAGCCTCTCCGATGATGTGTAAGTAGTTTACCACAGACCTTCAGGGTCCATAGTTATAGCTAGATGGCTTCTTCTCTCTCTTTTGGATCTCAATACAATGTTCTCCTCGATCTTCTTGGAGATCTATTCGATGTAACTCTTTTTGCAGTGTGTTTGTCGAGATCCAATGAATTGTGGGTTTATGATCAAGTTTATCTATGAACAATATTTGATTCTTCTCTGAAATCTTTTATGTATGATTGGTTATCTTTGCAAGTCTCTTCGAATTATCAGTTTGGTTTGGCCTACTAGATTATCTTTCTTGCAATGGGAGAAGTGCTTAGCTTTGGGTTCAATCTTGCGGTGTCCTTTCCCAGTGACAGTAGGGGCAGCAAGGCACGTATTGTATTGTTGCCATCGAGGATAAAAAGATGGGGTTTATATCATATTGCTTGAGTTTATCCCTCTACATCATGTCATCTTGCCTAATGCGTTACTCTGTTCTTATGAACTTAATACTCTAGATGCATGCTAGATAGCGGTTGATGTGTGGAGTAATAGTAGTAGATGCAGAATCGTTTCGGTCTACTTGTCGCGAACGTGATGCCTATATACATGATCATGCCTAGATATTCTCATAATTATGCACTTTCCTATCAATTACTCGACAGTAATTTGTTCACCCACCATAATACTTATGCTATCTTGAGAGAAGCCACTAGTGAAACCTATGGCCACGGGGTCTATTCTCCATTATATTAATTTCCCGTCAATTAGCTATTTCTGTCGCCGTTTATTTTGCAATCTTTATATTACAATCTATATCATAAAAATACCAAAAATATTTATCTTATTATTATTATTATCTCTATCAGATCTCACTCTCGTAAGTGACGTGAAGGGATTGACAACCCCTTTATTGCGCTGGTTGCGGGGTTCTTATTTGTGAGGGCATTGCGTGTAGTCTCCTACTGGATTGATACCTTGGTTCTCAAAAACTGAGGGAAATACTTACGCTACTTTGCTGCATCACCCTTTCCTCTTCAAGGAAAAACCAACGCGGTGCTCAAGAGGTAGCAAGACGGATTTTTGGCGCAGTTGCTGGGGAGATCTACTCACAAGTCAAGACATAACAAGTACCCATCACAAACTCTTATCCCTCTCATTACATTATTTGCCATTTGCCTCTCGTTTTCCTCTCCCCCACTTCACCCTTGCCGTTTTATTCGCCCTCTTTTCCGTTCGCCTCTTTTTCTTGCTTCTTGTGTCGCCGTGTGTCGTTATGGCTAATTCTCTATCGATTGTTAGTACTCCCGCATGAAGTTCTTCAATTTTAAACAAAGGGAGGGAGAAAATTTAAAAGATGCTTGGTATAGAATTTGCAATGCTCAGAATAGATCCTCTAGGAAGCTTCCACTTCCGTTCTTCTTCGCAATTTTTATGTAGGCATCACCCTTGGAACAGATATATTCTTGATACCTTACCGGAGGGAATTTCTTGGGTAGCCATACTTTTGATTCTTATAATGCTATGATAGATTTGTTTGGCCCACCACCTCTCTTGGTTAATGGAACTATTTTAACTTTGGAACATGTGATGCGAAGGCTTGAAATTATCGAAAATAAAGTTGCCTCTGTGGAGTTGATTGAAAATTTGGATAAAAAGATCCACAACCAAATCACTCAATATGGATCTAAGGTAGGAGCTACTCTGAATTTTTTTAAAAGAAAAAGAACCTATAGTTAACGAAAGAATAGGATCTAGATTCCACAAGAATTGGTAAACTTGAGGATATTATTACTAATTTAGGATCTGCCTTTTCATCCTTAAAAATACTCCAAATCCTCCTACTACCAAGTTGCCAAATTTATGTATGTTCCTAAAAATAAGGGTGAAACTTCTAGTAAGGAAATTGCGGATCTCAAATCTATAAGTGTTCACCCCAACTTCTTCAATATCATTAAAGAACCTTTTGCTACAAATGAATTTCTTGATTTCTTTCCTAGGAGTTTGATCATTAATAAAAATAAGGAAACTCCCAAGGGTTATAAGTGTTCTATTGAAGAATTGCATACCAAAGATGATAATACCTAGACTATTCTTACTTCTTTGCCTAGCTAGGGGCGTTAAACGATAGCGCTTGTTGGGAGGCAACCCAATTTTATTTTTGTTTCTTGCTTTTTGGTTCTGTTTAGTAATAAATAATTCAACTATCCTCTGTTTATATGTGGTTTTATGCTTTTAATTAGTGTTTGTGCCAAGTAGAACCTTTGGGAAGACTTGGGGAAAATCTTTGCGATCTTGCTGTAAAAAACAGAAACTTTAGCGCTCACGAGATTTGCTGCCATTTTTTACTGGAGAGTGCGATTAGGTTGATTCTTTTTTCAGATAATTAATAGGCAAATTCCTCACGTTGAGAAATTTATTTTATAATTTTTGGGGTTAGATAAGTATTCGAAACATACAGATTACTACAGACTGTTCTGTTTTTGACAGATTCTGTTTTTCACGTGTTGTTTGCTTATTTTGATGAATCTATGACTAGTATCGGAGGTTATGAACCATAGAGAAGTTGGAATACAGTGGGTTTAACACCAATATAAATAAGAATGAGTTCATTACAGTACCTTAAGTGGTGGTTTGTTTTCTTATACTAACAAGCTCATGAGATTTTCTGTTTAAGTTTTGTGTTGTGAAGTTTCAAGTTTGGGTAAAGATTTGATGGATTATGGAATAAGGAGTGGAAAGAGCCTAAGCTTGGGGATGACCAAGGCACCCCAAGGTAAAATTCAAGGACAACCAAAATCCTAAGCTTGGGGATGCCCCGGAAGGCATCCCCTCTTTCGTCTTCTTCTATCGGTAACTTTACTTGAGGCTATATTTTTATTCACCACATGATATGTGTTTTGCTTGGAGCGTCTTGTATGATTTGAGTCTTTGCTTTTTAGTTTACCACAATCATCCTTGCTGTACACACCTTTTGGGAGAGACACACATGAATTGGAATTTATTAGAATACTCTATGTGCTTCACTTATATCTTTTGAGCTAGATAATTTTGCTCTAGTGCTTCACTTATATCTTTTAGAGCACGGTGGTGGTTTTATTTTATAGAAATTATTGATCTCTCATGCTTCACTTATATTATTTTGAAATTCCTTTAGAACATCATGGTAATTTGCCTTTGGTTATGAAATAGTCCTAATATGATAGGCATCCAAGATGGGTATAATAAAAACTATCATAAAAAGTGCATTGAATACTATGAGAAGTTTGATACTTGATGATTGTTTTGAGATATGAATATGGTGATATTAGAGTCATGCTAGTTGAGTAGTTGTGAATTTGAGAAATACTTGTTCTAAAGTTTGTGATTCCCGTAGCATGCACGTATGGTGAACCGTTATGTGATGAAGTCGGAGCATGATTTATTTATTGATTGTCTTCCTTATGAGTGGCGGTCGGGGACGAGCGATGGTCTTTTCCTACCAATCTATCCCCCTAGGAGCATGCGTGTAGTACTTTGTTTCGATAACTAATAATTTTTTGCAATAAGTATGTGAGTTCTTTATGACTAATGTTGAGTCCATGGATTATACGCACTCTCACCCTTCCACCATTACTAGCCTCTCTAGTACCGCGCAACTTTCGTCGGTACCATAAACCTGTTGGGTTTCGTAGTAATTTCAAAAAATTTCCTACGCACACGCAAGATCATGTGATGCATAGCAACGAGGGGAAGAGTGTTGTCTACGTACCCAACGCAGACCGACTGCGGAAGCGATGACACGACGTAGAGGAAGTAGTCGTACGTCTTCACGATCCAACCGATCAAGCACCGAAACTACGGCACCTCCGAGTTCGAGCACACGTTCAGCTCGATGACGATCCCCGGACTCCGATCCAGCAAAGTGTCGGGGAAGAGTTCCGTTCAGCACGACGGCGTGGTGACGATCTTGATGTACTACAGCAGCAGGGCTTCGCCTAAACTCCGCTACAGTATTATCGAGGAATGGTGGCAGGGGGCACCGCACACGGCTAAGGAATAGATCACGTGGATCAACTTGTGTGTCTAGAGGTGCCCCTGCCTCCGTATATAAAGGAGTAGAGGGGGAGGGCTGGCCGGCCAAGGAGGAGGGCGCAGGAGAGTCCTACTCCCTCTAGGAGTAGGATTCCCCCCCCAATCCTAGTCGGAATAGGATTCGCGGAGGGGGAAAAGAGGAGGAGGGGGCCGGCCACCTCTCCTAGTCCTAATAGGACTAGGGGAAGGGGGAGGCGCACAGCCCATCTAGGGCAGCCTCTTCTCTTTTCCACCAAGGCCCACTATGGCCCATATAGCTCCCGGGGGGTTCCGGTAACCCTCCCGGTATTCCGGTAAAATCCCGATTTCACCCGGAACACATCCGATATCCAAACATAGGCTTCCAATATATCAATCTTTACGTCTCGACCATTTCGAGACTCCTCGTCATGTCCATGATCACATCCGGGACTCCGAACAACCTTCGGTACATCAAAATGCATAAACTCATAATTAATTACACTGTCATCGTAACCTTAAGCGTGCGGACCCTACGGGTTCGAGAACAATGTAGACATGACCGAGACACGTCTCCGGTCAATAACCAATAGCGGGACCTGGATGCCCATATTGGCTCCTACATTCTACGAAGATCTTTATCGGTCAGACCGCATAACAACATACGTTGTTCCCTTTGTCATCGGTATGTTACTTGCCCGAGATTCGATCGTCGGTATCCAATACCTAGTTCAATCTCGTTACCGGCAAGTCTCTTTACTCGTTCCGTAATACATCATCTCACAACTAACATATTAGTTGTAATGCTTGCAAGGCTTATGTGATGTGTATTACCGAGAGGGCCCAGAGATACCTCTCCGACAATCGGAGTGACAAATCCTAATCTCGAATACGCCAACCCAACATCTACCTTGGAGACACCTGTAATGCTCCTTTATAATCACCCAGTAACGTTGTGACGTTTGGTAGCACCCAAAGTGTTCCTCCGGCAAACGGGAGTTGCATAATCTCATAGTCATAGGAACATGTATAAGTCATGAAGAAAGCAATAGCAACATACTAAACGATCGGTGCTAAGCTAATGGAATGGGTCATGTCAATCAGATCATTCAACTAATGATGTGATCCCTCGTT
>NC_053024.1:175052319-175171280 GCF_003073215.2 Triticum urartu | reverse complement strand
GATCTGATCTGATCCGATCCGATCCGTGAGAGAAGAACACGGCAAAGTAGAAGAGAGTGGCAGAAGAGTAGCTCGAGTGTAGTAGCAGTGCGAGTGGAGCACCTGCTCGCACTGAGGTTTTATAATCGGCCGGCCGGCCGGCCTGCTCGGTGCGCGCGGACGTGGCGTCGAATGGTCTAACAGAAAAGATAGGTAGAGGACAAAGGGGCGGGCAACGTGGGAGTGAGAGGGAGCGCGACAACTTCAGCCGGCCCGGCGGCCCCCCACCGCGGGCCGCCTGCCCTTGTTGTATCCCCTCGCGTTTTCTGCGTTTGTTCCGGGGCGGACAGCGCCGTGGCGACCGACTGCCCGGCCCTGCGGAGCCGATCGGTCAGATCTTCTCTTTCTCGTACGCGGTGGTAACGGCGATGGCCGGAGGTGCGACGCGTTCGCCGTCGCTCGCTGCCGGAAGAGAGCATAAACAACGGCCCACTCGCCATCGGACAGGGATCGGTGGATGTGTATCGCGGCGTTTCGACCACGAGGACGGCACGGGTGGCGGCGTTTACCGTGGAGTATGGATGGATGGATGGGAGCAACTGTATTGGCAGGCGGCGTAGCGAATTAGCGATACGGATGCGGATACGGGTGTATATAGGCTTGGAAACCACCTCCTCAACTAGCTACAATGGGTAGTAACATGGACTAGTAACATGCTCATGTTATTAGTCTATGTTACTACCTCTATAATGGGAAGTAATATATGTGTGATAACATGAAGCCCTTTATTTATTAGGCTATAGACACATTTTGCCTTGATATGTGTGATGTTACTCATACTAGTAATAACTAGCTATGTTACTACTTTCATCTCTTTCTTCATTTGTTGTATGCCACATCACCTATTTAACCTAGATATGTGTGATGTTACTACCTATGTTACTCCCATTGTGGGTAGTCTCAGGGTTTTCCGCGCTCTGCGGGTATGGTAGGATTGATGGGGAGCGGTGACTCGCCCGCATAGAGTGGCGACTGAGAGCATCTTCAGCCGCGCTCCTAACAAGGCTCCCCGGACGATTTTTCGGCCGCCTGTAACCACCAGACCTCAAACAGTTCGATCTCTGTACTTTAGTGTCATCCCTGGATCAGTAATGCTGACACGCAAATTATTTGAAGGATTTATAACAGAGTAGCAAGCACACATTTATTACATCGGATGTCTTCAAAAAGAACTTACTGCAAATAATATGACTTAAGGCCATCTAATAATGATAACAGTGGAAGACTTGGAAGATAAGTGAGTCCATCAACTCCAACGGCATCAATGAGTATAGAACCACGACCTAAGGCACCTTACTCGTCGTCTGAAAAATTTGTAACATGAACGTTGCAGCCCGGAAACGGGTCAGCACATGAAATATGCTGACAATGTAACACATAGAGAGTAATGAACAGAACCGGGCTATACTACATGCATATATGACTGGTGGAAAGCTCTATGGTTATAGTTTTGCGTAAAGCCAATTTTTCCATACTGCAAAGCAATAAATTTTATTTAACTAACATGGTGGTTGTTAAACATTGAGAGTGTAGACACCCTCTCAATCCCAATTAAGCATCATCATTAAAACCCAACAAAATTAATTAAAGTCACATAATGAGATTCACATGATAATCCAAGTACTACATACTCAAAACGTCCATAACCGGGGACACGGCTAATCATGATTAGTTTATACACTCTGCAGAGGTTTGCGCACTTTCCTCACAAGACTCGATCTCCTCCGTTAGGATTCTCGCACTACACGGTGTTTGAGAAACGGATGACCGAGACATAGTCTTTCAGAAGCGCTAGCACCTTACGATCGGATAGACCGTTACACCTACTTTCCCCTACATCTGCTAGTCTACCACTGTAAGAATTCGCACAACTTAATCAACTATACTAGAGCCCATAGTAACCTGTGGCTGCACACGGAAGTTTCCAGTATGAATAATCTCATGATCCCTTTGAGTCTGGGTGGCGGTCCATAAAGAAAAACAGGCAATCGCCGGAATACCCAGGTGCCTCAATCCACCCAGATGTGTGTTAAAGTTGCCACCTTAAGTAAACCATTAAATAATAATCTCACATCTGTCATGAATACACTCACCCAATCCACGTCTACTAGTATAGCATGGCATACGCAAACGTAGAAGTAACTTCCAAAGGTTTAATAATAAAACAGGTAATAGGTACTACTCATCTACTTTCCAACCCATAATTTATTCAGATCATAACCATGCAATTGTTTGAGGATTGATCTAATACAATAAAACTGGGTAGTAAAGGGGTATGATCAAAGTGTTACTTGCCTTGCTGATGATCCGTGAAATCTAGAGATTCGAAGTAGCAAGCGGCGCACTCCGGGTACTCTATCACAAACAAACAAGTATACAAATAAGCACTCATCTAATGCACAGGTAAACTCAAATAAGAGATCTAACCAGAAAGTTCAACTTAAGAACTCCAGTTAGCAAAAATAAACAAATCGAACGAAACAACGGAAGTCAAACGGCGAAAGAAACAAGCTTGGTTTACTAATCTGGACTTAAGTCAAATTTTACAAAAGAAAAAACTTGTTTGAGTTGGTTAAATGGAAAGAGGGTTTCGAAACGAAACTCTAGGCGCTTGAATCGACAGATTCCGATAAACGAGCGAAAAGTTATACTAAAACGAAATTCGGATCAGAAATCGCGATCAGAAAAAATCGCGGAAAATCCGAGAAAAAGAAAAACTGACGAACAGCTTAACGAACGAACGTTCGTTAACTGAAACTAAACGGTGAACTCGTCCATTAAAACGAATGAACGAGCGAACGCTCGCTAAATAAGTGAACCGAAAAAAACCGATCTAAAATAAAAAACCTAGGGTTTTCAAAAAAACGTATCGGTTTTCTTCAGAAAACCGGCGGCGGACGGAGGCTACCTCGTCGGAAACCGGCGGAACTCGGGGCTCCGGCGGGGTGGGGTGGCTTCGGCGACGGGTGGCGCGGGCGTCGACGGCGGCGAGCGCGGCACGCAGCGGCGGCAACAGCACACGGCGACGGGCGGTGCGACTGCGGCGGGAGGCGGGGCGGGTCGGGGTGGCGGGGTGAGGCGGCGGCGGCGGGCGGTATTTAAGAGGGGGGGCGTCGGCGGCTTGGGGAAGGGGGCGTCGGGTCGGGGTCAGCCTCGGGAGGGTGCCCCGGCCGGACTCGGCGGTCGGCGGCGAGTCGGACTCCTGCAGGGAAGGCGGCGGCGGCGCGGGCCTGGCCTGGCTCGGCTGGGCCTTCGGCCCAGTCGGCGCGCTGTACTTAAAAAAAAACGAATTCCGCCGAAACTAATAAAAATTCTAAAAAATAAAATAAAATTCTAAAAATGCCAAAATAAATTTTCACCGCCTAAATGAAAATATTTAGAACGGAGATGAACATTTTTAGGCCCTAAAATGCAGTTTTGAAAAACGTGTAGTTTTTCCTAAATTCAAAAAGAACTAGCCAAAACTCTGAAATAAAAACTTATTTGATTTTTTTATTAAATCTTCAATATTTCTTCATTTTGGGAAAGTCATTTTATTCCCTCTCTCATATTTTTATAATATAAATAATTAAAGATAAAATAAATAAAATCAAATGATCCTATTTTCAAAATTTGAGAAAACTCAAATCTGAAAATAACGAAATCCCCAACTCTCTCCGTGGGTCCTTGAGTGGCGTAGAATTTCTGGATTAGGCAAAAGCAATAAAATATGATATGCAGATGATCTAATGTATAACATTCCAAATTGAAAATTTGGGATGTTACAAACCTACCCCCTTAAGATGAATCTCGCCCTTGAGATTCAGGTTGGCTAGAAAGTAGGTGAGGGTGGTCCTTCAGCAGATCTTCTCGCTCCCAGGTGGCTTCATCCTCGGTGTGGTGGCTCCACTGAACTTTGCAAAACTTGATAACTTCACTGCGGGTGACTCGGCTGGCATACTCCAGAATCTTGACTGGTTTCTCCTCATAGGTTAAATCACTATCCAACTGAATCGCTTCCAGCGGCACTGTATCTCTCAGCGGTATATCCGCCATCTCTGCATGGCACTTATTGAATTGGGAAACGTGGAACACATCGTGAACTCCTGACAATTTCTCGGGTAATTCCAATTTATAAGCAACTTCTCCCATGCGTTCCAAAACTTTGTATGGTCCCACAAAACGTGGCACTAACTTTCCCTTAACTCCAAAGCGCTTAACTCTTCAAAATGGAGATACACGAAGATAAACTCTATCTCCGGCTTCGTAAATTGTCTCCTTGCATTTAGAATCTGCATAGCTCTTTTGCCTGGACTGGGCTACCTTGAGCCTATCTCGGATCAACTTCACCTTCTGTTCAGACTCCTTAATCAAATCTGGTCCAAACAACTGGCGGTCTCCAACTTCATCCCACGACAATGGTGTTCTGCACCTTCTTCCGTACAAAGCTTCAAAAGGGGCCATCTTCAAACTGGATTGATAACTGTTGTTGTAAGAGAACTCTGCATATGGCAAGTTGTCATCCCAACTAGATCCATAATCTAGCGCACAAGATCTCAGCATATCCTCTAAAATCTGATTGACTCTCTCGGTCTGTCCATCTGTCTGCGGATGAAAAGCTGTACTGAACTCTAATCTGGTACCCAAGGTTTCGTGCAACTGATTCCAGAACTTTGAGGTAAACTGGGTTCCTCTATCTGATACAATGCTCCTCGGAACTCCATGCAGACATATGATCATGGTCATGTATATCTTTGCCAACTTAGCACTGGTGTAAGTGGTCTTCACTGGGATGAAATGAGCTACCTTCGTCAAGCGATCGACTACAACCCATATCAAGTCATAGCCTGAACAGGTCATGTGTAATCCCGTGATAAAATCCATGCCTAGCTTATCCCACTTCCATTCGGGTATTGGCAAAGGCTGTAGCAATCCTGCTGGCTTCTGATGCTCTGCATTCACTCTCTGACATGCATCACAAACTGCTACATACTCCGCAATATCCTTCTTCATTCTGGTCCACCAGAAAGTGTCTTTCAAATCCAAATACATCTTGGTATTTCCTGGGTGAATCGAGTACGGCGAATCATGGGCCTCTTGCAAAATCAACTTCCTGGTCTCCGGATCATTAGGCACATAAACGCGGTCCTCAAACCATAAGGTATCGTATTCATCCTCATGAAATCCTTTAACTTTTCCCTTGCTCACCTTCTCCTTTATAGTGGCAATCTCCTTATCAGTCTTCTGAGCTTCTCTGATCTTATCCATCAAAGTAGATTGAATCTCCAATGCTGCTACATAGCCTCTCGTAACTATCTCCAAACATAGCTCATGAAGATCCTCGGCTAACTCCTTTGGTAACTCTCCGGTCATTAGTGTGTTGACATGGCTCTTCCGGCTCAATGCGTCAGCTACCACGTTAGCCTTTCCGGGATGATAATGCAACCTCATATCATAATCCTTGATGAGCTCCAACCATCTCCTTTGCCTGAGATTCAACTCCTTCTGCGTGAAGATGTACTTCAAACTCTTGTGATCCGTGTACACCTCACAATGGTTTCCGATGAGAAAATGTCTCCACGTCTTCAATGCGTGCACTACGGCTACTAACTCCAAGTCGTGTGTAGCATAATTCAACTCATGGGGCTTAAGCTGTCATGAGGCATATGAAACAACTCTTCCCTCCTGCATAAGCACTTTTCCAAGTCCTCGACGTGAAGCATCGCAATATACCTCATAATCCTTGCGCTGATATGGCAGAATCAACACTGGCGATGTAACCAAACGTTTCTTCAACTCCTAGAAACTGGCCTCACATTCTTCAGTCCATTTGAACTTGGTATCCTTCTTCAACAACTCCGTCATAGGTTTTGCAATCTTCGATAAATTTTCAATGAATCTCCGGTAGTATCCTGCGAGTCCAAGAAAACTCCGGATCTCTCCAACTGTTGTTGGGGCTTCCCAATTTGTCACAGTGTCAACCTTGGTGGGATCTACTGCTATTCCTTCTCCGGATATAACCTATCAGAGGAATCCAACTTCCTTCAACCAAAACTCACATTTGCTGAACTTGGCGTACAACTGATGTTCTTTGAGCTTCTCCAGTACCAAACGCAAATGCTCCTTATGTTCTTCTTCATTCTTCAAGTAGACCAAAATATCGTCAATGAACACCATGACGAACTTATCCAAAAACTCCATAAACACCTTGTTCATCATGTTCATGAAATAAGCAGGTGCGTTAGTCAGACCAAATGACATAACGGTGTACTCATACAGCCCGTACCTGGTGGTAAAAGCCGTCTTAGGTATATCCTGCTCTCTAATCTTTAACTGATGGTATCCTGATCGCAAATCGATCTTGGAAAATACCTTAGCTCCTTGCAATTGGTCAAACAGATCATTGATCATCGGCAGTGGTTACTTGTTCTTAATGGTTACTTCATTCAATCCTTGATAATCAACAACCATCCTCAATGATCCATCATTCTTCTCCACTAGAAGTACTAGTGATCCCCAAGGTGAAGAACTTGGGCGAATATAGCCTTTATCCAATAAATCCTTAATCTGCTTCTTAATTTCCTCCAAATCTCGTGCGGGCATGCGGTACGGTCTCTTAGCTATCGGCCCTGTGCCTGGCAAAAGCTCAATCAAAAACTCAATGTCTTTATCCGGTGGCATGCTCGGCAACTCGTCTGGAAATACATCAGGGAAATCCTTCACCACTGGTACTTCCTCTTGCACAACTCCTGATAAGGTATTTACTTGTGTCCTCTTCGGCTCATGTCTTGATACATACTTGATCCTTCTCCCTTCCGGGGTGGTAAGCAAAATCGACTTACTGGCGCAATCAATGTTTCCTCCATACATCGATAGCCAATCCATACCCAGAATTACATCCAGACCTTGTGATTCCAAAATGATTAAATCCAAGGGGAACACATGCCTACCTATACTAAATGGCACTTGAAAACATCCTCGACTGGGCATATACTCCGCTCCTGGTGAGCTTACTAACATAGGTTTCTAAGAACCTTGGTGGGCAGTTTATACTTATCCACAAATCCCCTTGAGATGTATGAATGCGATGCACCAGTATCAAAAAGAACGATTGCAGTAAATTACTTAACCAAAAACTTACCTATTACTGCATCTGGCTGGGCTTCAACCTCCTCCACGTTAACGTGGTTCACCTGTCCCCTGTTGAAAGGGTTCGGCTTCTTCCGAGAGCTTCCATTGCCATTTCCATTCTGGGCTTCAGGACATTCATTGGCATAATGTCCAGTCTTCTGAAACTTATAACAAGTGACTTGGCTCAGGTCTCTCTTGGCTGGGGTTGATGGGTTGGTATGGTTCTGACCATTGCTTCCCCCATTTCCATTACCATTCTTGGGGCCGTTATGATTATGCGAATTCCCTCCTCCATGGGTATGCTGAAAATGTCCTCCCGATTTCGGGGTAAAACATGGCTTCTGCTGAGCTCCTGAATTGTACTTCCCTTGTCCATACTTCCTCTTGCGGTTCTCAATCTGCTGCAGCTTCCCTTCAATCATAAGAACACAATCTACCAACTCCTGGTAGTTGTTGAAAGTTGCTACCATCAACTGCATTCTTAGCTCATCATTCAGTCCTTCCAGAAACTTCTCCTGCTTAGCTGCATCCGTAGCAACGTCATCCGGGGCATAACATGCTAACTTACTGAAGTCATCCACATATTGGCCAACTGTCCGTCCTCCTTGGCGCAAGTTGCGAAACTCACGCTTCTTCATGGCCATAGCTCCTGTTGAAATATGGGCAGTACGAAAAGCTTGCTGAAATTGGTCCCATGTCACCGTGGCTATAGGGTAGGTGACAGTGTAATTCTCCCACCATGATGCTGCTGGTCCATCCAACTGATGTGCGGCAAAACGCACCTTCTCAGCGTCAGTACATCCTGTAGTGGTTAACTCCCTTCCAATCTTGCGGAGCCAATCATCTGCTACTATAGGCTCGGTGCTACTGGAGAACACTGGCGGATTCAGTCTAAGGAAACGGGTTAAGTGATCAACAGGTGGTGGTGGTGGGTTGTTGTTGTTGTTGTTCCCCTGATTCTGATTCTGGACTAGCAACTACATCAGGGTATTCTGCTGCTGGATCAACTGAGTGAGCTCCGGTGGGAAAGCAAATCCATTGTCACGTCTCGGAGGCATCTGATGGGTTTAGAGGGGAGATATTAGAATAGAATGAGGTCTAATGAGAAAGCACTACCCATATGCACATGAGACAAACACAAACAAAATCACTTCATCAATCAAGTCATACAATCGGTCTAACTATCGCAAAAGTGCATCGGACTACTCTATTTACATGGTGGAATACTACTACTGATATGGTGGTCTACTAAAAATATTCCTCGGTTGCAGACTCCATGATATCTGCTCCAGCTTCGTCTTCAAAGTCATCATCGCTCAGGTTAGAGTCGGTGTCGTCGATGATGATGTAGTCTTCTGGGCGAATCTCCTTGGGTTCTTCGTCTTCTTCTACTGGTGTGGGGTCTCCCATGAATATTCCGATCTTCTTAGTCAGGTCGTTATTCTTCTCCACTAATACTTCGATTTCCTCCTCATAATATTCACGTGTAGCCTTGAGTTCTTCCTCCAGTTCCGTGATTCTTGTCATCGCCTTCTTCAGATCTATCATGCCTGCGCACATCTGGTTCTCCTAGCGTCGAATGTGCTGGTTTAACTCCTGGATAAAAGCTGCGATTGATCTATCCTTCCTAGTGCTGATCATCTCCCATTGCTCATCTCGGTGCCCAGAGATCTGGTAGATAGTGTCTTTAAGCTCATTGTGGTAAACTTCTCCAATACGTCCCATGGTGATGTGGGCTGCCATGCTCTTTCCTAGACTCCAGGTTGGTGCATCAAAGGAAAACTCTATAGGCTCAGTGACCGGCGCAAATGTCCTTCCTAGAACTTGAACTTGGATCATCCAGCGCTCCTCCTCGGGTAAAGTGGCGTTGTAGGTCCCGGTGAAGCTTGGTACTCCAATGTTCAGGTACTTAGTGACTTCCTTCAGGTGGCGTACAAAGGGTGTATCTTCATCCGGTTGCGAGAACTTGTTCCTTGCATCCGCCACCCTAAAAGAGTAGAAAAGATGAGGAGTCAGAAATGAGAAGAGAGTAGTGATCTAGGGCTTTATCTTAGTGGTTGTGTCCTACAGTCAGCATGTGCTCTGATACCATCTTGTAGCGACCAGACCTCAAACAGTCCGATCTCTGTGCTTCAGTTTCATCCCTGGATCAGTAATGCTGACACGCACATTACTTGAAGGATTTATAACAGAGTAGCAACCACACACTTATTACATCGAATGTCTCCAAAGAGAACTTATTACAAATAATATGGATTAAGGCCATCTAATAATGATAACAGCGGAAGGCTTGGAAGATAAGTGAGTCCATCAACTCCAACGGCATCACTAAGTATAGAACCACGACCTAAGGCACCTTAATCGTCGTCTGAAAAATCTACAACATGAACATTGCAGCCCGAAAACGGGTCAACACATGGAATATGCTGGCAATGTAACACATAGAGAGTAATGAACAAAACTGGGCTATACTGCATGCATATAGGGCTGGTGAAAAGCTCTATGGTTACAGTTTTGCGTAAAGCCAATTTTTCCCTACTGCAAAGGAATAAATTTTATTTAACTAACATGGTGGTTGTTAAACATTGAGAGTGTAGACACCCTCTCAATCCCAATTAAGCATCATCATTAAAACTCAACAAAAATAATTAAAGTCACATGATGAGATTCACATAATAATCCAAGTACTAGATACTCAAAACGTCCATAACCGGGGATACGGCTAATCATGATTAGTTTATACACTCTGCAGATGTTTGCGCACTTTTCCCCACAAGACTCGATCTCCTCCGTATCAGTAATGCTGACACGCACATTACTTGAAGGATTTATAACAGAGTAGCAACCACACACTTATTACATCGAATGTCTCCAAAGAGAACTTATTACAAATAATATGGATTAAGGCCATCTAATAATGATAACAGCGGAAGGCTTGGAAGATAAGTGAGTCCATCAACTCCAACGGCATCACTGAGTATAGAACCACGACCTAAGGCACCTTAATCGTCGTCTGAAAAATCTACAACATGAACATTGCAGCCTGAAAACGGGTCAACACATGGAATATGCTGGCAATGTAACACATAGAGAGTAATGAACAAAACTGGGCTATACTGCATGCATATAGGGCTGGTGGAAAGCTCTATGGTTATAGTTTTGCGTAAAGCCAATTTTTCCCTACTGCAAAGGAATAAATTTTATTTAACTAACATGGTGGTTGTTAAACATTGAGAGTGTAGACACCCTCTCAATCCCAATTAAGCATCATCATTAAAACTCAACAAAAATAATTAAAGTCACATGATGAGATTCACATGATAATCCAAGTACTAGATACTCAAAACGTCCATAACCGGGGATACGGCTAATCATGATTAGTTTATACACTCTGCAGATGTTTGCGCACTTTTTCCCACAAGACTCGATCTCCTCCGTTGGGATTCTTGCACTACACGGTGTTTGAGAAATGGATGACCGATACATAGTCTTTCAGAAGCGCTAGCACCTTACGATCGGGTAGACCATTACACCTACTTTCCCCTACATCTGCTAGTCTACCACTGTAAGAGTTCACATGACTTAATCAGCTATGCTAGAGCCCATAGTAGCATGTGGCTGCACACGGAAGTTTCCTGTATGAATAATCTCATGACCCCTTTGAGCCTGGGTGGCGGTCCATAAAGAAAAACAGGTAATCGCTGGAATACCCAGGTGCCTCAATTCACCCAGATGTGTGTTAAAGTTACCACCTTAAGTAAACCATTAAATAACAATCTCACATCTGTCATGGATACACTCACCCAATCCACATCTACTAGCATAGCATGGCATAAGCAAACATAGAAGTAACTCCCAAAGGTTTGATAATAAAACAGGCAATAGGTACTACCTCATCTACTTCCCAACCCACAATTTATTCAGATCCTAACCATGCAATTGTTTGAGGATTGATCTAATGCAATAAAACTGGGTAGTAAAGAGGTATGATCAAAGTGTTACTTGCCTTGCTGATGATCCCTGAAACCTAGAGATTTGAAGTAGCAAGCGGTGCACTCCGGGTACTCTATCGCAAACAAACAAGCATACAAATAAGCACTCATCTAATGCATAGGTAAAACTCAAATAAGAGATCTAACCAGAAAGTTCAACTTAAGAACCCCGGTTAGCAAAAAGAAACAAATCGAACAAAACAACGAAACTCAAACGGCGAAAGAAACAAGCTTCGAATACTAATCTGGAATTAAGTCAAATTTTACAGAAGCAAAAACTTGTTTGAGTTGGTTAAACGGAAAGAGGGTTTCGAAATGAAACTCTAGGCGCTTAAATCGCCTCATTCCGATAAACGAGCGAAAAGTTATACTAAAACGAAATTTGGATCAGAAATCGCGATCATAAATAATCGCGGAAAATCCGAGAAAAAGAAAAACTGACGAATGTTCATTAACTGAAACTAAACGGTGAACTCGTCCGTTAGAACGAACGAACGAGCGAACGCTCGCTAAATAAGTGAACCGAAAAAATTAAAATAAATCGATCTAAAATATAAAAAACCTAGGGTTTAAAAAAAACCCGAATCAGTTTTCTTCAGAAAACCGGCGGCGGACGGTGGCTACCTCGTCGGAAACCGGCGGAACTCAGGGCTCCGACGGGGTGGGGGCGTCGGCGGCGGGCGGCGCGGGCGTCGGCGGGGGCGAGCGCGGCACACGGCGGCGGCGGCGGCACACAGCGGCGGGCGGCGCAGCTGCTGCGGGAGGCGGGGCAGGTCGGGGTGGCGGGTGAGGCGATGGCGGGTGGTATTTAAGAGGGGGGGGGCGGCGGCTTGGGGAAGGGGGCGCCGGGTCAGGGTCGGCCTCGGGAGGTGTGCCCCGGCCGAACTCGGCAGCGGCGAGTCGGACTCCCGCGGGGAAGGCGGCGACGGCGCGGGCCTGGCCTGGCTCGGCTGGGCCTTTGGCCTAGTCAGGCGCGCGGTACTTTTTTTTAAACAAATTCCGCCGAAACTAAGAAAATTTCTAGAAAATAAAATAAAATTCTAAAAGTGCCAAAATAAATTTTCACCGTCTAAATAAAATATTTAGACCGAGATGAACATTTTTAGGCCCTAAAATGCAGTTTTGAAAAACGTGTAGTTTTTCCTAAATTCAAAAAGAACTAGCCAAAACTCTGAAATAAAAACTTATTCGATTTTTTTATTAAATCCTCAATATTTCTTCATTTTGGGAAAGTCATTTTATTTCCTCTCTCATATTTTTATAATATAAATAATTGAAGTAAAATAAATAAAATCAAATGATCCTATTTTCAAAATTTGAGAAAACTCATATATGAAAATAACGAAATCCCCAACTCTCTCCGTGGGTCCTTGAATGGCGTAGAATTTCTGGATCAGGCCAAAAGCAATAAAGTATGATATGCAGATGATCTAATGTATAAACATTCCAAATTGAAAATTTGGGATGTTACACCGCCGGCGTAAAAAAATCGGCCCAATCGCGCCCCCAAGGGCCCAATTTTTGCCGGCTCGGGTCGAAATTGGTGCTGGCGGACCCAAACCGAACCCGGCGTGCTGGGGGTGCTCGGGGGCACCGGGCGAATCGTTTTTGGCGCGAAAGAGCCGCGGGCCCTCCTTGCCAGCGACTCGTCTTGCTTCTCGCCGCTTCGTCGTCCTCATCGACTCGTTTTCCATAGTGAATCAATGCCAAAGCTGCCGCGTGCTGCCGCGCCGGTCAGCCTCCGCCATTGATACCTCTCTGGCGGCGTAGTGAAGGCGTAACGATGCGCGTCCCCGCGCATGCCATGCGTAGACGAGGCGGCCACGCGTGCTCGCGCCGCCTCCACGTATATAAGCCGACCCCAGCACGCCGGTGGCACGCACAGAGTCTCCACCACCGACGCGCCCTCTCTCCCCTTCCTCCCTCTCCCTTCACCATCCCAGTTCAAAGAAATGGCTGAACGATTCCCAGGCGACGGCACGGCGGCGAACGGCTTCGGCCGCCGCCACCTTCACGAGGACGAAACTCGGCTCCTCTTCGAGGCCGAGTACCCGGTCCCGCCGGACATGCGGGTTCCCGGGGCGTGGAGAATCAGCGCCGGCGGGGTCCCGGTGCCACCACCGCCCACCGGGGCGGCGCGTCGTGCGGAGATCGCGTGTATCCACGCCTCTCTGCCGCGGGCGGCGAGGGAGGGGCAGCGCTATGTCCCCGACAGCCCGCTCTGGGAGCCGTACTTCTGCCGCCGTCACGCCGAGCAGCTCGAGGCCACCAACGGCATCGTGCCCTCCGACAGGCTCAACTCCGAGGGGCGGCGCAGATGGTGGGGCGTGCCCGGCCGCACGCTGGATGCCGTCCTCGAGTACATCGAGGGCGGCAACACGCCGAGGCTGGAGTACCCCTCCCCCCGTCCTTCTCTCGCCACCGTGGGAGCTCATGGATGCCGAGGCGCATGGACCCTGGGGCGTCCTCCTCCTCATCCGGTCGGTCGACCGGCTCTCCCTGCCTCCGCCCCGTCAAGCCGGAGCCCCAGGACACGCCTGTCAGCCGGCGCACCCGCAGCTCCGGTATCCGCATCGCCGACTCCACCCCCGCTTCCGGGCGCCTCATCCTCGTCGTGCCCAAACCGGAGCCCAGTATCCCCCCGGAGTACGAGGAGATAGCCCAGCGCGGCTTCTCCGACGCGGATGCCCTGCGGTGGGTGCGCGACGACTACCTCCGGACTGAGATGACTCGGCAGACCCGGGCCCCGGAGGAGATCGCCGCTCGCAAGCATGGGCGCGAGGACGAGCACGACGTCGTGATCCTCGACAGCGACGACGACGAGGACGCCGCCGGACCGTCCAACCCGCCGCGCCAATCGGGGGAGGGTTGCAGCAGGGACGGCGACCACGACGGAGGCGGGGGCGACGACGATGACGATGGCGGCGACTACACGCGGTTCTACAGCCTCCTCTGCATGTAGAACTACAAGGGCGGTGGCCGGCGAGGAGCGGCGAGGCGAGCGAGACGGCAGGCGGGCCTAGTAGTGTGTTTTTTTTCTTTTTATAAAATACTTTAAATATGTATGAGCGGACGTATTTGGTTGAATTTGGTTTGAAGTCACCGAAATATGCATGAACTCGCCGTGTTTGTGCCGTTCAAAAAATCCCGTCGGCACCACGACTGGGTGGCATCATGCCCCAACGCGCGTTTTGCGCTGGTGCGCCCCCAGGGGGCGGTTTTTAGCGCCTCCTGGGGGCCGACGGCTGGAGATGCTCTGACCCGCATACAGTCTCATCCTCATGGTACTTTTGCATCAATCTACCTCTCCATTTCATCTACGGTTCAATCTTTTCTCGCTCGATCGACTTTTCTTTTTCAAGTTAGGTGGAAAGGTTCTAATAGCATCTACAGCCGGACTTGGCAAATCCGGCCTATAACGCGTTCACAGACTATGCCCGCCGGCCCCTCATATGGGCTGCCGCACATCCACATACCTCAAATGCGGAGTCTCAAATCCATGCAATCCATGCACGTCGATCGTACAATACAAATTGTCCGAATTCAATATTTGAAACAAAGTAAAGCAAATCATAGATCAACAATCCGGACATGCCAAAATGAAATCAATGTCCGAGCATGACAGATGTCTCGCTTGCTGGTCGGATAACTCGTCGGACGCCATCCATGTTGCTTGCTCCAAGGCCATCCTTGCGTTCTGCTCCGCTTGCAAAAGGGTTGCATGCCTCTTGTCTTCGCAGTCTCCCCCTTCTTCTTTTTGCTCAGCTAGGGATCGGATGTTGTCCCAACTTGAAATGCGGCGCCCCCCAATTCGTACTCCATTTGGGTCAGACCTTGATTGTTATTGATCAATGATCATGTCCAACATGAACACCTCCTAAATGATCATGGTTTGCAAGCATTTATCATGTACAAAATGACTAGTGGCCTATGCAAACCATTGAGCATGCCATATGCAAAATTGATCGTACATGAGCAATAAAAACATACCGACCCTTGTTGTGTCATTCTGTCGAAATGGAAGTGGGCAGCCCGGGCAGTGCCGCTGCCAGTGCTCATCTGTGCCCGCATGAGCGGCGGTGAGTGGCATACGTTCACTACCGACATCTGCATGGGCGGAAAGGTCTCTGGAATGCCCCAACCGGCTGTCGAATCCTCATGTGTCCCAGCATGGTCCGACGGCGCAATCCACATCGACGGACGGATGGATGGGGTGCGGGGTTCCGGGTGCGGCGGGGGACAAATGCTCATTCATGTCTGCATCTCCCTGCTGTCGATGTCAAAACCAGCGGATCTTGGGTAGGGGGTCCCGAACTATGCGTCTGAGGTTGATGGTAACAGGAGACAGGGAACACAATGTTTACCCAGGTTCGGGCCCTCTCGATGGAGGTAAAACCCTACATCCTGCTAGATTAATATTGATGAGTATGGGGGTTACAAGAGTTGATCTACCACGAGATCGTAATGGCTAAAACCCTAGAAGTCTAGCCTATCTGATTATGATTGTCTCTATGGACTAAGCCCTTCGGTTTATATAGATACCGGAGGGAACTAGGGTTATACAAAGTCGATTACGGAGAAAGGAATCTTCATATCCGAACGCCAAGCTTGCCATCCACGCCAAGGAGAGTCCCATCCGGATACGGGTGAGAGTCTTCGGTCTTGTATCTTCGTAGCCCATCAGTCCGGCCCATGTCCAACATGCCGGACGCCCGAGGACCCCTTAGTCCAAGACTCCCTCAGTAGCCCCTGAACCAGGCTTCAATGACGAGGTGTTTGGCGCGCAGATTGTCTTCGGCATTGCAAGGCGGGTTCCTCCTCCGAATACTCCAACGCAGTCTTCGAATATGACTAACATGTCCGGATCTGCAAAATAAGTACCACACACCACCGTAGAGAGTATAATATTTCACGAGTCCAATCTGCTGATAATTTTTGATAATGTGACACCACGTCATCACCCGTTCATTATTTCGAACTGTTTTTCGGCCTGCCGCTTCAAGATGCGGTCTCATTGGCATGTCTTGTCAAAGCAGAGATCGTGTCCCCTTATTACGGGATTCTCATCAATACAGGCATGGGTAATCCAACCGTGCCGTTTGCACAACCCTTGGGAACAAGCGAGTTTTAAGGTGAGTGGGGAGGCGCTTGATATTCACTGCCTTTATAAGGAGATAAGGATTCCCTTCTTTCACCCACACCTTCTCTCTCTCTCTCTCTGCCCTCCCATTCTCGAGCTCCAGCGCCCAAGTCCTCATATTTTCTGCCTCAAGAAAGCACTCGACCATGTCCAGATCTGCAGCGCAAGGCAAGTGGATGGCCTCCTCCGTCAAGGAGAAGGACATCACCGATCTTTGGGAGGCCTGGTACCTGGCGAAAGAAATCGCCCACCGGCTTCCGGCCAAGGGGCAAATAGTCCCCACCCCGAAGCCCAATGAGAGGGTGGTGTTCATCCCCCATTTCGTCTGCGGGTTAGAGTTTCCTCTCCACCCTTTCGTCCGCGGACTCATGTTCTATTATGGGCTAGATTTCCATGATCTAGCCCCGAACTCCTTCCTCAACATCTCGGCATTCATTGTCGTGTGTGAGGCCTTCCTCCGCATTCCACCCCACTTCGAACTATGGCTTAAGATCTTCAACGTGAAGCCGAAGGTGGTGGACGACCAACACGCAGAGTGTGGAGGCACCATGGTGAGCAAGATGCCCAACGTCTCGTGGCCCAAAGGTACCTTCGTGGAGACCGTCAAGGGGTGGCAGAAGCTGTGGTTCTACGTCACAGAGCCCCGCGATCCTTCCTGGGCCGCGGCTCCCGAATTCAAATCCGGGGCCCCAACGCGGCTTACCTCCTGGCAAGAGAAGAGCCTGGATTGGTCTTCATCGGACGAGCTGACAGCGCTTCAGACGCGCATCAGGAGCATGATGGACAAGAACGTCTAGCTTGTTGATGTGATTTAGGTGATGATAATTCGTTGGAACCTTCCATGCCAGAGCCGGGCTTGCCACCTATGGGAATTTGATCCGGCCAAACATAAGACCCTGCAATGGTTCTTCGAGACTACACACGAAGACATCTAGAAGGTGCTCTTCAAGGCCAACAAGACGTGGCCGAAGACAACCGAAGACCATGGGCACGACCTAGCTCATCCTGCCAGTTCGGTAAGTTCTCCATGTTTCCACACATATCCCTTAATTGCCTACTCAAGGAGGATGTCCCAACTTCCCTATCTGTTTTTTCAGGGTTGGACGAAGAAGGCGGAGCGGATTCAGTGTCCGGCTCCGCTACCCGAGGACCCAGCCATCCCGCGCTTGACGAAGATGCTAGTTCCGGCGCCCTACCAGGCGCCGAAGAAGAAGGCCAAGGGGACCAGAGGTTGCCTCCGCCCCAAGGGTACTACGTACATGGTGTCCGAAGACACTGAAACTCACTCCGCCACTGAAGATGACAAGGAGGAGGAAGAGGAAGAAGAAAGCAACTCCCCCCTCCCCGAGGGGGGAAAGAAGAGGGCGGCCTCCAAAAATCTGGAGACGGAGGCGTCCAAGAAGGGGAAGGCCTCCCTCACAGATAGCTCTGCGTGGGACGTTGACAACAGCCCAGAACGGCGCCCCTGGGATAAGCCCCTGGCCGAATCGTGAGTATTCGAAGACCCCGACGCATTCATTGTCGGGGAACGTTGCAGAAAACAAAAAAATTCCTACGTTTTCACCAAGATCCATCTATGAGTTCATCTAGCAATGAGTGATCGGATGCATCTACATACCTTTGTAGATCGCGAGCGGAAGCGTTCAAAGAACGGGGATGAGGGAGTCGTACTCGTCATGATCCAAATCACCGGAGATCCTAGCGCCAAACGGACGGCACCTCCGCGTTCAACACACGTACGGTCAGCGTGACGTCTCCTCCTTCTTGATCCAGCAAGGGAGAAGGAGAGGTTGATGAAGATCCAGCAGCACGACGGCGTGGTGGTGGATGCAGCAGTTACCGCAGCAGGGCTTCGCCGAGCTTCTGCGAGAGGGAGAGGTGTAGCAGGGGAGAGGGAGGCGCCAAGGCTTCAGGGTGCAGATGCCCTCCCTCCCCCCTTTATATAGGCCCCCTAGGGGGTGCGCCGGCCCTAGGAGATGGGATCTCCTAGGGGGGCGGCGGCCAAGGGGGTGGAGTGCCCCCCAAGGCAAGTGGAGGCGCCCCCTCCCCTAGGGTTCCCAACCCTAGGCGCATGGGGGGCCCAAGGGGAGGCGCACCAGCCCACTATGGGCTGGTTCCCTCCCCACTTCAGCCCATGGGGCCCTCCGGGATGGGTGGCCCCACCCGGTGGACCCCCGGGACCCTTCCGGTGGTCCCGGTACAATACCGTTGACCCCCGAAACTCTCCCGATGGCCGAAACTGCACTTCCTATATATAATTCTTCACCTCCGGACCATTCCGGAACTCCTCGTGACGTCCGGGATCTCATCCGGGACTCCGAACAACTTTCGGGTTACTGCATACTCATATCTCTACAACCCTAGCGTCACCGAACCTTAAGTGTGTAGACCCTACGGGTTCGGGAGACATGTAGACATGACCGAGACGACTCTCCGGTCAATAACCAACAGTGGGATCTGGATACCCATGTTGGCTCCCACATGCTCCTCGATGATCTCATCGGAATGAACCACGATGTCGAGGATTCAAGCAACCCCGTATACAATTCCCTTTGTCAATCGGTACGTTACTTGCCCGAGATTCGATCGTCGGTATCCCAATACCTCGTTCAATCTCGTTACCGGCAAGTCACTTTACTCGTACCGTAATGCATGATCCCGTGACCAGACACTTGGTCACTTTGAGCTCATTATGATGATGCATTACCGAGTGGGCCCAGAGATACCTCTCCGTCATACGGAGTGACAAAATCCCAGTCTTGATCCACGTCAACCCAGCAGATACTTTTGGAGATACCCGTAGTATACCTTTATAGTCACCCAGTTACGTTGTGACGTTTGGTACACCCAAAGCACTCCTACGGTATCCGGGGGTTACACGATCTCATGGTCTAAGGAAAAGATACTTGACATTGGAAAAACTCTAGCAAACGAACTATACGATCTTGTGCTATGTTTAGGATTGGGTCTTGTCCATCACATCATTCTCCTAATGATGTGATCTCGTTATCAATGACATCCAATGTCCATAGTCAGGAAACCATGACTATCTGTTGATCAACGAGCTAGTCAACTAGAGGCTTACTAGGGACATGTTGGTGTCTATGTATTCACACATGTATTATGATTTCCGGATAACACAATTATAGTATGAATAAAAGACAATTATCATGAACAAGGAAATATAATAATAATACTTTTATTATTGCCTTTAGGGCATATTTCCAACAGTCTCCCACTTGCACTAGAGTCAATAATCTAGTTACATTGTGATGAATCGAACACCCATAGAGTTCTGGTGTTGATCATGTTTTGCCCTAGGGAGAGGTTTAGTCAACGGATCTGCGACATTCAGATCCGTATGTACTTTACAAATATCTATGTCTCCATCTTGAACATTTTCACGAATGGAGTTGAAGCGATGCTTGATGTGCCTGGTCTTCTTGTGAAACCTGGGCTCCTTGGCAAGTGCAATAGCTCCAGTGTTGTCACAGAAGAGTTTGATCATCCCCGATGCATTGGGTATGACTCCTAGGTCGGTGATGAACTCCTTCACCCAAATTGCTTCATGCGCTGACTCCGAGGCTGCCATGTACTCCGCTTCACATGTAGATCTCGCCACGACGCTCTGCTTGCAGCTGCACCAGCTTACTGCTCCACCATTCAACATATACACGTATCCGGTTTGTGACATAGAGTCATCCAGATCTGTGTCGAAGCTAGCGTCGACGTAACCCTTTACGACGAGATCTTCGTCACCTCCATAAACGAGAAACATGTCCTTAGTCCTTTTCAGGTACTTCAGGATATTCTTGACCGCTGTCCAGTGTTCCTTGCCGGGATTACTTTGGTACCTTCCTACCAAACTTACGGCAAGGTTTACATCAGGTCTGGTACACAGCATGGCATACATAATAGACCCTATGGCTGAGGCATAGGGGATGACACTCATCTCTTCTATATCTTCTGCCGTGGTCGGACATTGAGATGAGCTCAATTTCACACCTTGCAACACAGGCAAGAACCCCTTCTTAGATTGATCCATATTGAACTTCTTCAATATCTTATCAAGGTATGTGCTTTGTGAAAGACCTATGAGGCATCTTGATCTATCTCTATAGATCTTGATGCCTAATATATAAGCAGCTTCTCCAAGGTCCTTCATTGAAAAACTCTTATTCAAGTAGGCCTTAATGCTGTCCAAACGTTCTATATCATTTCCCATCAAAAGTATGTCATCTACATATAATATGAGAAATGCTACAGAGCTCCCACTCACTTTCTTGTAAACGCAGGCTTCTCCATAAGTCTGCATAAACCCAAACGCTTTGATCATCTCATCAAAGCGAATGTTCCAACTCCGAGATGCTTGCACCAGCCCATAAATCGAGCGTTGGAGCTTGCACACCTTGTCAGCATTCTTAGGATCGACAAAACCTTCCGGCTGCATCATATACAATTCTTCCTTAAGGAAACCATTAAGGAATGCCGTTTTGACGTCCATTTGCCATATCTCATAATCATAGAATGCGGCAATTGCTAACATGATTCAGACGGACTTCAGCTTCGCTACGGGTGATAAAGTCTCATCGTAGTCAACCCCTTGAACTTGTCGATAACCCTTAGTGACAAGCCGAGCTTTATAGATGGTCACATTACCATCCGCGTCTGTCTTCTTCTTAAAGATCCATTTATTTTCTATGGCTCGCTGCTCAATGGGCAAGTCAGTCAAAGTCCATACTTCATTTTCATACATGGATCCTATCTCGGATTTCATGGCTTCCAGCCATTTGTCGGAATCCGGGCCTGCCATCGCTTCTTCATAGTTCAAAGGTTCACCGTTGTCTAACAACATGATTTCCAAAACAGGGTTGCCGTACCACTCTGGTGCGGAACGTGTCCTTGTGGACCTACGAAGTTCAGTAGCAACTTGATCTGAAGTTCCATGATCATCATCATTAACTTCCTCTCTAGTCGGTGCATGCACCTCAGGAACATTTTCTTGAGTTGCGCCACTTTCCGGTTCAAGAGGTAATACTTCATCAAGTTCTACTTTCCTCCCACTTACTTCTTTCGAGAGAAACTCTTTCTCTAGAAAGGATCCATTCTTGGCAACAAAGATCTTGCCTTCGGATCTGAGGTAGAAGGTATACCCAATAGTTTCTTTAGGGTATCCTATGAAGACGCATTTTTCCGACTTGGGTTCGAGCTTTTTAGGTTGAAGTTTCTTGACATAAGCATCGCATCCCCAAACTTTTAGAAATGACAGCTTAGGTTTCTTCCCAAACCATAATTCATACGGTATCGTCTCAACGGATTTCGACGGAGCCCTATTTAAAGTGAATGCGGCAGTCTCTAAAGCATAGCCCCAAAATGATAGCGGTAAATCGATAAGAGACATCATAGATCGCACCATATCTAATAGAGTGCGATTACGATGTTCAGACACACCATTACGCTGAGGTGTTCCAGGCGGCGTGAGTTGTGAAACTATTCCACATTTTCTTAAGTGTGTGCCAAATTCGTGACTCAAATATTCTCCCCCACGATCTGATCGCAAGAACTTGATTTTCCTGTCACGTTGATTCTCAACCTCACTCTAAAATTCCTTAAACTTTTCAAAGGTCTTAGACTTGTGTTTCATTAAATAGACATACCCATATCTACTCAAGTCATCAGTGAGGGTGAGAACATAACGATAGCCACCGCGAGCCTCAACACTCATTGGACTGCACACATCAGTATGTATGTTCCTGAGAACGGAGTCTTGGTCATTTTACCCATGAGGCATGGTTCGCACGTGTCAAATGATTCGTAATCAAGAGACTCTAAAAGTCCATCTGCATGGAGCTTCTTCATGCGTTTGACACCTATGTGACCAAGGCGGCAGTGCCACAAGTATGTGGGACTATCATTATCAACCCTACATCTTTTGGTATTCACACTATGAATATGTGTAGCATTACGCTCGAGATTCATTAAGAATAAACCATTCACCATCGGAGCATGACCATAAAACATATCTCTCATATAAATAGAACAACCATTATTCTCGGATTTAAATGAGTAGCCATCTCATATTAAACGAGATCCTGATACAATGTTCATGCTCAAAGCTGGCACTAAATAACAATTACTGAGGTTTAAAACTAATCCCGTAGGTAAATGTAGAGGTAGCGTGCCGACGGTGATCACATCGACCTTGGAACCATTCCCGACGCGCATCGTCACCTCGTCCTTCGCCAGTCTCCGCTTATTCCACAGCTCCTGCTTTGAGTTACAAATGTGAGCAACCGCACCGGTATCAAATACCCAGGAGCTACTACGAGTACTGGTAAGGTACACATCAATTACATGTATATCACATATACCTTTCGTGATGCCGGCCTTCTTGTCCGCTAAGTATTTGGGGCAGTTCCACTTCCAGTGACCACTTCCCTTGCAATAAAAACACTCAGTCTTGGGCTTGGGTCCATTCTTTGGCTTCTTCCCGGAAGCTTGCTTACCGGGCGCGGCAACTCCCTTGCCGTCCTTCTTGAAGTTCTTCTTACCCTTGCCTTTCTTGAACTTAGTGGTTTTATTCACCATCAACACTTGATGTTCCTTTTTGACTTCTACCTCTGCTGATTTCAGCATTGCAAATACTTCAGGAATGGTCTTTTCCATCCCCTGCATATTGAAGTTCATCACAAAGCTCTTGTAGCTCGGTGGAAGCGACTGAAGGATTCTGTCAATGACCGCGTCATCCGGGAGATTAACTCCCAGCTGAGTCAAGCGGTTATGTAACCCAGACATAGTGAGTATGTGCTCACTGACAGAACTGTTTTCCTCCATCTTACAGTTGAAGAACTTGTCGGAGACTTCATATCTCTCGACCCGGGCATGAGCTTGAAAAACCATTTTCAGCTCTTTGAACATCTCATATGCTCCGTGTCTCTCAAAACGCTTTTGGAGCCCCGGTTCTAAGCTGTAAAGCATGCCGCACTGAATGAGGGAGTAATCATCAGCATGTGTCTGCCAAGCGTTCATAACGTCTTGTTCTGCAGGGAGAGCAGGTGCTTCACCTAGCGGTGCTTGTAGGACATAATCTTTCTTGGCAGCTATGAGGATGATCCTCAGGTTCCGGACCCAGTCCGTATAGTTGCTGCCATCGTCTTTCAGCTTGGTTTTCTCTAGGAACGCGTTGAAGTTGAGGACAACGTTGGCCATTTGATCTACAATACATGTTGTAAAGATTTTAGACTAAGTTCATGATAATTAAGTTCATCTAATCAAATTATTCAATGAACTCCCACTCAGATAGACATCCCTCCAGTCATCTAAGTATAACATGATCTGAGTTAACTAGGCCGTGTCCGATCATCACGTGAGACGGACTAGTCAACATCGGTGAACATCTTCATGTTGATCGTATCTTCTATACGACTCATGCTCGACCTTTCGGTCTTCTGTGTTCCGAGGCCATGTCTGTACATGCTAGGCTCGTCAAGTCAACCTAAGTGTTTGCATGTGTAAATCTGTCTTACACCCGTTGTATGTGAACGTTGGAATCTATCACACCCGATCATCACGTGGTGCTTCGAAACAACGAACTGTCGCAACGGCGCACAGTTAGGGGAAACACTTTCTTGAAATTATTATGAGGGATCATCTTATTTACTACCATCATTCTAAGTAAACAAGATGCAAAAACATGATAAACATCTCATGCAATCGAATAATAGTGACATGATATGGCCAATATCATATAGCTCCTGTGATCTCCATCTTGGGGCTCCATGATCATCTTGTCACCGGCATGACACCATGATCTCCATCATCATGATCTCCATCATCATGTCTCCATGAATTTGCTCGCCAACTATTACTTCTACTACTATGGCTAACACATTTAGCAATAAAGTAAAGTAATTTACATGGCGTTTCTCAATGACACGCAGGTCATACAAAAAATAAAGACAACTCCTATGGCTCCTGCCGGTTATCATACTCATCGACATGCAAGTCGTGATTCCTATTACAAGAACATGATCTCATACATCACATATATCATTCATCATTCATCACAACTTTGGCCATATCACATCACAAAACACTTGCTGCAAAAACAAGTTAGACGTCCTCTAATTGTTGTTGCAAGTTTTACGTGGCTGCAAGAGGGTTCTAGCAAGAACGTTTTCTTACCTACGTTAAAGCCACAACGTGATTTCTCAACTTCTATTTACCCTTCATAAGGACCCTTTTCGTCGAATCCGCTCCAACTGAAGTGGGAGAGACAGACACCCGCCAGCCACCTTATGCAACTAGTGCATGTCAGTCGGTGGAACCGGTCTCACGTAAGCGTACGTGTAAGGTTGGTCCGGGCCGCTTCATCCCACAATACCACTGAAGCAAAATAAGACTAGTAGAGGCAAGAAAGTTGACAACATCTACGCCCACAACAAATTGTGTTCTACTTGTGCAAAGAGAACTATGCATAAGCCTGGCTCTGATACCACTGTCGGGGAACGTTTAGAAAACAAAAATTTTTCCTACGTTTTCACCAAGATCCATCTATGAGTTCATCTAGAAATGAGTGATCGGATGCACCTACATACCTTTGTAGATCGCGAGCGGGAGCATTCAAAGAACGGGGATGAGGGAGTCGTACTCGTCGTGATCCAAATCACCGGAGATCCTAGCGCCGAACGGACGGCACCTCCGCGTTCAACACACGTACGGTCAGCATGACGTCTCCTCCTTCTTTATCCAGCAAGGGAGAAGGAGAGGTTGATGAAGATCCAGTAGCACGACGGCTTGGTGGTGGATGCAGCAGTCACCGCAGCAGGGCTTCGCCGAGCTTCTGCGAGAGGGAGAGGTGTAGCAGGGGAGAGGGAGGTGCCAAGGCTTCAGGGTGCGGCTGCCCTCCCTCCCCCCTTTATATAGGCCCCCTAGGGGGTGCGCCGGCCCTAGGAGATGGGATCTCCTAGGGGGGCGGCGGCCAAGGGGGTGGAGTGCCCCCCAAGGCAAGTGGAGGCGCCCCCTCCCCTAGGATTCCCAACCCTAGGCGCATGGGGGGCCCAAGGGGGGGGGCGCACCAGCCCACTATGGGCTGGTTCCCTCCCCACTTCAGCCCATGGGGCCCTCCCGGATGGGTGGCCCCACCCGGTGGACCCCCGGGACCCTTCCGGTGGTCCCGGTACAATACCGTTGACCCCCGAAACTCTCCCAATGGCCGAAACTGCACTTCCTATATATAATTCTTCACCTCCGGACCATTCCGGAACTCCTCGTGACGTCCAGGATCTCATCCGGGACTCCGAACAACTTTCGGGTTACTGCATACTCATATCTCTACAACCCTAGCGTCACCGAACCTTAAGTGTGTAGACCCTACGGGTTCGGGAGACATGTAGACATGACCGAGACGACTCTCCGGTCAATAACCAACAGCGGGATCTGGATACCCATGTTGGCTCCCACATGCTCCTCGATGATCTCATCGGATGAACCACGATGTCGAGGATTCAAGCAATCCCGTATACAATTCCCTTTGTCAATCAGTATGTTACTTGCCCGAGATTCGATCGTCAGTATCCCAATACCTCGTTCAATCTTGTTACCGGCAAGTCACTTTACTCGTACCGTAATGCATGATCCCGTGACCAGAGACTTGGTCACTTTGAGCTCATTATGATGATGCATTACCGAGTGGGCCCAGAGATACCTCTCCGTCATATGGAGTGACAAATCCCAGTCTTGGTCCGCGTCAACCCAACAGATACTTTCGGAGATATCCGTAGTATACCTTTATAGTCACCCAGTTACGTTGTGATGTTTGGTACACCCAAAGCACTCCTACGGTATCCAGGAGTTACACGATCTCATGGTCTAAGGAAAAGATACTTGACATTGGAAAAACTCTAGCAAACGAACTATACGATCTTGTGCTATGTTTAGGATTGGGTCTTGTCCATCACATCATTCTCCTAATGATGTGATCTCGTTATCAATGACATCCAATGTCCATAGTCAGGAAACCATGACTATCTGTTGATCAACGAGCTAGTCAACTAGAGGCTTACTAGGGAAATGTTGGTGTCTATGTATTCACACATGTATTACGATTTCCGGATAACACAATTATAGCATGAATAAAAGGCAATTATCATGAACAAGGAAATATAATAATAATCCTTTTATTACTGCCTCTAGGGCATATTTCCAACATTCATATATCAGCCTTTTTTACTTTATGATTTTAACATGTTGAACCATGTACTTGCAGTCCGGCTCGTTCCGCCCTCGAGCGATCCTCGTCTTCGGGGAACTCGCTGGACCCGAAGGCGAAGGACAGCGGGTACCTTTCGACGGCCTCCTATCCCAAGGTCATGGATGACGCCGAGGTGTTGTCCCGAAGGATCCCAGACCAGGGAGAGACGCAGGAGGCCATCAGGGCGGCGCCAGAGGGAAAGACCTCGGTCGCCAGACACATGGGGGAGCAGAACCCCATGGAGACTGGTGATGGGGGCCACGTCCAATTCGGCCCCCAGCCAAATACGGTCCCGGAGACCTATACGGCTCCGGAATCCGACAGACGGCCTCCTTCGTCAGAAGGAGGTGTGCCAATTCCGCCGGTGACCTCTGTCCAACCAGAGGCACCGGATACTCTACTAGAAGCACTGCAAAGTGCTTTCATAGTTGAGGAACACCGTACCCTTATTGGTGCGGTGATTGAGAAGATTCAGTCCGCAAAAAGCGGACTGACCGAAGCCTGCACAAGCCTTCTAACGGGCTTTGAGGTAAGCAATGTAACTTTCTGAAAAGAAAATCACAGTATAGATAGTAGCCCCTGAGACTATGTTCGGTGTTCAAAAAGAAGAGCCGAACAGAGGATCAAATAGTTTTTCGCAGGAGACTAACTAGGTATGATTATGTGAATAAGCAGGCGCCGCTGTTGGCGGTGACTTCTCATGTTGCTGAAGTCTCCGGATTGAAGCAGAGGCTGGAGCAGACCGAGGAAGAGCTCGGCCATGCGAAAAAGCAGCTGGAGGACAATCAAGGTATGCAATGTTTTTGTGTATATCCGGGAGGGATGAATGTTTGTGCGCTGACCACAGTGCCACGATATTTTCGTAGGGGCAGCGACCGAGGTAGAGGCCCTCAAGAAGGCACTGGTCGAGGCCGAGGAGAGTGCGGCAAAGGAATGGGCCGCCCGAGAAAAGCATGAGGCTAGGATTGGTGAGGTCCAGCATGAGATCCAAGATGTCGTGAACAAATACGAGTCCTTGGAGCGCCAGAATGCGGACCAAGAGTCCAAACTCGTGAGGGTCCGCCAAAGTGCACAAGAGGCCCGGGCCAAAGCCCAAGGCACCCTCCAGGAAATCCAAGAGGCCAAGAAGATTGCGGCGGGTAAGGCTTTTATTATGCAAAGCAAGTATGTGAAGACAATATATCTCTTACTGACCCGGATTTGGAGTTCTCCAGGGGCGTTTGCGGATTTGCCGCACAACGTTTCTGACGTTGCGGCATTCTTCCGAGCCGAAGAAGGGAGCGCAACGGAGAAGCTGTTCTGGTCGCAATACCTTGCGCCAGAACATCCGGTGCCTTTTAGCGACCAGCTAAAACAGCTGGTCGAGCTGCATAGGGTGGCCGAACTAGCCATGAAGGACTTAATAATCCGGCTGTGGCCTGCAGAAGCTATGCCCGTCAGCTACTCTGGACTCGTGAAGCGGCTGGTCCATGGCTGCCCTCGACTTGACGCGGTCAAGCGGTCGGTCTGTATAGAAGGTGCGTGGATGGTCTTCGCCCGTGTCAAGATGCAATGGGCGAAGATGAATGTTGTCAAGCTCGCGATCGAAGGACCGCCCGAGGGAAAGGAGCACCGCACGCCCGCGCGATATTTCGACGATGTCCTGGAGGGATCCCGCATTGTAGCGGAGCAATGTGCTAAGGACATTATTTTTGAATGAGTATATTCATGTTATCCCATCATGTAGTATTAAACAGAGCTGTTATGTAATATAATGCTTGTTTATTTGTTGAAGTTTTTACCTCCTGTGCGGCCGTTGTCGGTGTCAAAACCGGCGGATCTCGGGTAGGAGGTCCCGAACTGTGCGTTTAAGGCCGATGGTAATAGGAGGCGGGGGACACAATGTTTACCCAAGTTCGGGCCCTCTCGATGGAGGTAATACCCTACTTCCTGCTTGATTGATCTTGATGATATGAGTATTACAAGAGTTAATCTACCACGAGATCGTAGAGGTTAAACCCTAGAAGCTAGCCTATGATTATGATTGTTGTTGTCCTACGCACTAAACCTTCCGGTTTATATAGACACCGGAGGGCCCTAGGGTCACACAGAATCGGTTACAGAGAAGGAGATCTACATATCCGAATCGCCCAGTGAGGGAGTCCTGGATTAGGGGGTGTTCGGATAACCGGACTATACCTTCAGCCGAACTCCTAGACTATGAAGATACAAGATTGAAGACTTCGTCCCGTGTCCGGAAGGGACTTTCCTTGGCGTGGAAGGCAAGCTTGGCAATACGGATATTCAGATCTCCTACCATTGTAACCGACTTTGTGTAACCCTAACCCTCTCCGGTGTCTATATAAACCGGAGGGTTTTAGTCCGTAGGACAACATAGACAACAACAATCATACCATAGGCTAGCTTCTAGGGTTTAGCCTCTCTGATCTCGTGGTAGATCTACTCTTGTACTACCCATATCATCAATATTAATCAAGCAGGACGTAGGGTTTTACCTCCATCGAGAGGGCCCGAACCTGGGTAAAACTTCGTGTCCCTCGCCTCCTGTTACCATCCGGCCTAGATGCACAGTTCGGGACCCCCTACCCAAGATCCGCCAATTTTGACACCGACATTGGTGCTTTCATTGAGAGTTGCTTTGTGTCATCACCATCAGGAAGGATGCCTCGCCCCGTCTTTAAAGACGGCACCATTGCTAAGGGAGCTATTGCTATCGGCCAAACCCTCCGGCTAGGTGGTTTTCTTATGACCGCCCGTTCGGCTTCTGCGCCGACAATGACCTCTCGGGCCATCGAAAACAATCTTCATGTCAGCTCGGAACTCGCCGAGCAGTTAGATCCCATGGAGCTCTCTTCCATAAAAGAGCTCTTGGATCACTTCACCGCCCTAGGAGTCGCTACGGATTACGACCAGATTGGGCCTAAACCCGACCTGAGAGAGATTAACTCTCCCCAAGTTAGCCATCACGTTGCCGTGGTAGAGGGACAGTGCGGCGGCCCTTCATCTATCTTGAGGACTCGTTACGTCCGGATTCCCGATCCCTCCAAGCCGGATACCCGCGGAGGGGAGGATATCACTCAAGACCTGAACTTAGAGTCAGGCGACAGACTGGATTCATTGGACAACGTCCAGGAACCCAAATTTCCGAGTTCGGAAATTCCTCAGCCTCTGAGCCTCAGATGGGGTGAGGCTTCAGATTTAATTCCACCCACCCACCCGAACATTAGCGATCTATCCCAAATTAGGCAAGAGCCCGAAGAAACAATACATCATTACTGGGCCAGATTCCTCCTGGTTATGAACAGGATAAAGGACTGCCGCGAGGAAGATGCGATTTCATTCTTCTGCAATAATTGCACGGACAAGGGAATCCTCAACGCCACAAGTCGCCGTGATATCACACGCTTCGCTGACTTGGCGTCAATAGTACGAAAGTACTGTGCGATGGAAAGCACCCGGAAAACCGAAATAAAATTTTGGGACAATCCGGCCCTGACTGCAAACCCAGTCCGAAATAAACGGGTGCATCATCGCCAGACACCCGGGTCAAGCACCAAAAAGCAAAAACCCTCTACAGGGCATGGAACCGTATTGGAAGGATGGCTTAATGGACCCTGTAAAATTCACAGTACGGAGGATGCCACACCAACTCACAGCCTTAGAGCATGTTGGATACTCCGGCAGGTGGCAAAAATCTGCGAAAATCTCCTAATACGGTATTAACAGTCTTCGAGACTTTCGCATCAAATAATATGCGAAAAAGGACACTCCGCAGCCTTGCCGAAGTCTATCAAGTAGCAACAATAAACCCATAGAGTGACACGGCTATTACCTTTAACGCCAGTGATGAACCTAAATTCCGAACAGCCCGAGCACCAGCCGCTTTGGTCCTCAGTCCAATAGTGGACGGCTTTCGTCTTACCAAGGTACTCATGGACGGCGGCAGCGGATTAAACCTCATTTATGAGGAAACTCTTCAAAAAATGGAAATAGACTGGAACCGCATCGAGCGAAGCAGCACAACCTTTAGAGGAATAATCCCCAGTCGAGAAGCGCGCTGTACAGGAAAAGTCACACTAGATGTGGTGTTCGGCACGCCGGATAATTACAGGTCCGAAGCGGTCACGTTCCATGTGGCTCCATTCAGCAGCGGTTATCACTCTCTGCTAGGGCGGGAAGCGTTTACAATCTTCCAAGCAATACCCCATTACGGGTACATGAAGCTCAAGATGCCCGGGCCCCACGGGATCATCACTCTCGCTAGTGATCCGGACATAGCACTCCGTGCCGAAAACAAGACAGCCGCACTGGCCCTCGAGGCACTATCCGAAGCCCTAGCAGTTGAGGAACTGACGGCGCTGCGCTCCATGGTGAATAGGGACGAAGTGGTACTCGACAAAAGATCCAAGTCCACCTCCTTTAAACCGGCGGACGAAATAGTCAAATTCCAAGTCCATCCAACGGACCCCAATAAAACAGCTTCCATCGGGGCACAGTTAAACCCTGACATAGATGCCGCACTGCGAGAGTTCCTACGAGAGAACTGGGACATTTTCGCCTGGCACCCTTCAGACATGCCAGGAATCCCACGCAGGCTGGCTGAGCACAGCTTAAATATCCAAACAGGATTCAAACCTGTCAAATAGGCTCTTCGGCATTTTTCAAACCTAAGAGACAGGCCATGGGAGAGGAGCTAGCAAAGCTATTGGATGCCGGATTCATCAGAGATATAAAACATCCGGACTGGCTAGCAAACCTGGTGATGGTACCAAAGAAGGACAAATCCTGGCACCTGTGCATTGATTTTAAAGACCTTAACAAGGCTTGCCCAAAGGATCCCTTCCCCCTCCCCCGCATTGATCAAATTATCGACGCCACCGCAGGACACGATTCGTTGTGTTTCCTAGACGCATATTCCGGCTACCATCAAATCAAGATGGCAGAATCAGACCAAGCCGCAACGGCATTCATCACACCATATGGCCCATTCTGCTTCAACACAATGCCCTTTGGGCTCAAAAACGCCGGCGCAACATATCAATGCATGATTCAGACATGTCTGGCAAAGCAGATCGGCAAAACAGTGGAGGCATATGTAGATGATGTGGTCGTCAAAACAAGACATGTCGAATCTCTAGTAGACGACTTGAGGCTCACATTCGATAGCCTCCGAACATACGACATCAAGCTCAACCCGGAAAAATGCGTTTTCAGCGTTCCAGCCGGAAAGCTCTTGGGCTTCATTGTATCCGGTAGAGGAATTGAAGCAAATCCAGCCAAGATCCGAGCTCTGTCGCAACTGGATATCCCAAAGGACCACAAACAAATACAAAAGTTAACCGGATGCGTGGCGGCTCTAAGCCGCTTTATCTCCCGCTTGGGAGAAAAGGCCCTACCTCTTTACCGCCTCCTTCGGCGCACCGAACACTTCAAATGGACGGATGCAGCCACGGCCAGACTCGACGAAATAAAAGCCATATTGGCAACAAACCCAGTCCTGGCCGCGCCAAACACTGGCGAACCAATGCTATTATACATCGCAACAACACATCAGGTTGTAAGCGCAGTGCTCGTCATCGAACAAGAAAGGGACGAACACAAATTCCCCCTTCAAAAGCCGGTCTATTATGTGTCCACTGTCCTCACTCCCTGCAAATCACGGTACCTGCATTATCAAAAGATTGCGTACACGGTATTCATGGCATCCCGGAAGCTACGACACTACTTTCAAGAGTGTTCAATCACAGTAGCCTCGGAAGTACCAATTAACGATATTATAAATAATCATGACGCAACGGGCCGGATTGCAAAATGGGCCATTGAGCTCCTCCCGTTCGACATAACTTATAAGCCACGGCGAGCCATCAAGTCACAAGTCTTGGACGACTTCATCGCAGAATGGACGGAGGCCAAACTCCCTAAAGAGTACGGCACATATTCAAATTGGATCATGCATTTCGATGGTTCCAAGATGTTGGCTGGACTGGGGGCTGGCGTCGTTTTGACGTCCCCCACAGGAGACACAGTTCAATATGTACCCCAGATTATGTACACCGACTCCAACAATGCAGCCGAATATGAGGCCCTTTTACATGGTCTCCGGATGGCAGTATCCATGGGCATTCAACGCCTAGAGGTGCGTGGGGACTCGAACCTCGCAATATCCCAAATAAATGGAGACTTTGACGCAAACGATCCAAAGATGGCGGCTTACCGCAACGCCGTCCTAAAAATGTTAGCTCGATTCGAAGGGCTTGAATTTCACCACATAGCCCGGGAAAATAATCGGGCGGTAGATGTCCTGGCACGCATCGGCGCAAAACGCAATGTAGTCCCCCCAACATCTTCTTGGAAAGGCTATTCAAGCCATCCGTAGTATGGGAAGGGGAGCCGCACAATAACAGCCCGGACCCAACCGCACTGCCCGACACTGAACATTCAGACACAATCGGTGGCTCTGCCAATGAAATAACACCTTCAGCCCACGTAATAATGGCCGTCATCGCCCCGTGGATAGAACCATTCCTCGCCTACCTTATTAGGCAGGAACTCCCCGAGGACCAAAATGAGGCACGCTGCATAGTGCGGCAATCCAAAGCCTACAAAATCCACGAGGGAGAGCTTTATAAGAAAAGCACTACCGGAGTCCTTCAAAGGTGCATCTCCAAAGAGGAAGGGCGGAACCTCCTGGCGGAAATTCATGCCGGACTTGGCGGTCATCACGCTGCAGCTCGGTCCCTTGTGAGCAAGGCTTTCCGTACAGGCTTTTACTGGCCGACGGCCCGGGCAGACGCCCAGGACTTAGTCCAACGATGCACCGGTTGCCAGCTCTTTGCAAACCAAAGCCATATGCCACCCACCGCCCTCCAAACTATCCCCATCACTTGGCCCTTTGCGGTCTGGGGGCTTGATATGGTTGGACCCCTTAAAGGCGGAACCCACAAGCACAAATACTTACTGGTCATGGTGGACAAGTTCACCAAATGGATAGAAGCCAAGCCTGTCAAGACGACCGAATTCGGACCTGTGATAGACTTTATATCCGGGGTTGTACACCGTTACGGCGTCCCCCACAGCATCATCACTGATAATGGCATGAACTTTACGGCCGACGAGGTAAAACTCTGGTGCAAAAACATGGGCATCAAGCTCGATTATGCCTCCGTCTATCATCCACAAACTAACGGCCAGGTCGAACGTGCAAATGGTCTTATCATGAGCGGCATCAAACCCAGATTAGTGCGGTCCCTCAAGGAATCTAACACGCACTGGGTAGAGGAGCTCGACTCCGTACTCTGGGGGCTGCGGACCACGCCGAATCACACCACCGGATACACACCATTCTTTATGGTGTACGGCGCAGAGGCAGTTTTGCCTTGCGACATAATTCATGACTCACCTCGAGTGCGCATGTAGGAAGAAAGTGAAGCCGAGCTCGATCGGCAAGATAGTTTGGATGCGTTAGAGGAGGAGCGTGACGTGGCAAAAGCCCGTTCCGCATTCTATCAACAGCAGGCTCGAAGATATCAAAGCAGAGAAGTACGGGCCAAAAATTACAACGTTGGCGAATTAGTTCTACGACTGCCGGACAAGAAAAAGGTTAACCTCAAGCCCAAATGGGAAGGTCCCTTCATAATTGACCAAGTCCTGACTGGCGGAGCGTACCGCCTGCGAAATGCATTGGATAACCGACTTGAGCCGAACCCACGGAACGCAGCCCATCTGCGAAGATTCTATGCCTAGCGCCAGATCCTGTGTTCGTCTCCTTACTCTGTTCACTTTTTATATACTTTCTGTCTTACATTTCTCTCCTTCTCTCTCTCTCTCTTATAGCCTTCAAAGGCTCATAAAGTGACGCTCTATCCGCGCTCATTAAACCTGGGGGCTTCTTTAAACAGAAGCTTATTTATACGGGTTTCATGCCCAACACATGTGTTACGCTTCCGCATGTACCTTTTATTCACCATTATATGCATTGATATGACTTAAATTTTGGCCAAGCTAGGTTGCCTGGCTCCTGTGCTTACCCCTACGTTCCCGATTGTTCGGCTAGGTGGTAAAGGGATCACCTCTGTGATTGTTACTACCGGGTCAGCCGGACGTGTACCTCAGACTGGGTGAAGCCGAAAGCTAGCGTTCTTAAGGGAATATTCGGTCGGTGAACCAAAGATGATCTTTTTTTATTTATCTATATGCCTCCAGATGTTTTTCTTGCGTTTCTTTTCGCAGCATGGACATGCACTTTAGGGCATGCCTCCCAGGGAAAGGAACCCCTAACGGAACTATTCTCCCTGGAAGATGTTTCTTACTAACCATGTAATATAACATAACTAGTCGGGCACTTGTCTGTTCACGCACTAATGACCCCTACGCCTGGTCTCCATGCATTCCCCGGTTCTTATATAACCGTATGGGAATTCGGACACACTCCGGACCGTCAGGTCCCGAGGCTGAAGAGAAAAGGTCGGCCATGACAAATGATCTACAATCCGGCTAGAAGGCATTATAAATGTCAATTAAATTACATAGTCATTTTGACTGATTGTATTCCTCTTTAATACCATCTAACAGGCTGTCTAATTTATAGTCCTACTGGGAATACTTTGCGGCCAACTCTACTTGGCCGTATACAAAGCTTACAGGGATCTCCTTCCCATCGGGCCCTATAGGACCGACCTCGGCCATGTGGTTGGGGTCAGCCTTTGAGTATCGCGTCTTCACCATGGCCCAGGGCTCCCTAGCACCTTGACAGCAGGCCGATACCTTCCACAATCGGAAGCGCCGCCGTGCTCCCTTTAGCTTCTCTACAAGCTCTCCAAGACCTTCGGGCATGGAGATGGATGGCCACAGGGCCTGGGCAACGCCTTGCATCGCCTGCCGAACTCGATCGAGCAGTTGCGAGAGCTCGGGAAGATCACCCGTAGAACCGGGCATCTCCTCTGCAGGACGACCTGTTAGCACACCTATAGACATTGCTCTGTTAGTCGACTTCCCCGCCGAACTTTCTTTTAAAGGTTTGTTCAAGCACTTACTAAATATGCCGCGCCGAAGCCGCTGATTCTCCTTCACGGAGTCTGACAGCTGGGCATGAACATCTTTCAGCTCGACGCCCAGCTTGGTGTTGGCATCCTGGAGATTGTTCTTCTCCTGCCTCACCGTTGTCAGCACCTTCTCACCAGCCTTTAGCTGGTGTAGGAGGTGTTGCCTTTTCGGATTCAATCCGGCGCCATCTGCAATTTCATTTGTCAGATTCGCACCCATGCACTGCTTTGCAAAATACTTATCTTTCAATGTGTATATTACCAGAGGGGGTCTCCTTGGGCTCGCCTGCTGCGGCCAGTGCGGCCTCTAGATGGGCTTTGCACTCTTCTAGCTCCTTGGACAGTAGGGAATTCTTTTCTGTAAGAACCTGCATAACAAATGATCCTTAAATCAGTTATTCTAACTCTTTCATGTCTCGGGGGTATTGGTCTATATACAATTACCAAAATTTTCTTACCCGTATATCTTTTACATATTGCTCCGTGGCTCTAGCTAGACCATTTTGAGCGGCACGGAGGTACGCATCTCTCGAATTGAAGGCATCTAACGCCCCTTGGGAGAAACAAGCGTCGCGAAGAATTGTCCGGCGGCGCCTGTGGTTCATGGCACTCTCCACCTCAGAGTTGGTGGCAGACAACCCGTCCGCATCCTCCGTCGAAGGAGCGTCTGGCACGCGCCTTGCGTTCGCCTCCGCCTCCGGACCAGGCTTTGGAGCCTGGCTGGTTGAGGCGCGATTGGCAGCCTCTCCGGATATAGTCCGGCGAGGTCTCTTTGTCCTGAAGAAAGCACGAGTGTCAAATGTGCCTCGAAGGTATACCACCTGGGATAGGGGGGCGCGCCATACCTTTGCGCTGATACCTTGGTCCGGACTGCACTTCTTTTCTGCCCACGGGGCCCTGCGGCCCCTCATTGGCTTGTCGCCGCAGGTTCGGCCTTCCGCCTCAAAAACCTCCCCTGCAAAGTTCGGTTGTAATCAGGAAACTGAAAACACGAGAGGATGGACCCCTATTCGGGATACTGGGACTTCGGTCTCAGTTACCTGGGAGTCCGGAATTAGCCCTGGGTAATCAGCCGTAATGGCCACCAAGGCGTTGTCCATGCTCAATTGATAGAACACTCCATCAATTAGCTCCACAGATATGTCCAGATCCTCTTGAGAGGCTGGGTCGAGGGACCATCCTGGGTCCTCGGGTTGTGGAGGAGGGCTGCTTATTTCCTTAACAGCCCGTCGCATTTCCTGCATTGAAGTCATCAGACTGAATATTTAACAATGGGAGCACAAAACGGAAGAGCAAGTAAAAGCGACCACTTACCCAGCTTGGGGGATTGTGCATAGAGAATCCACCTTGTGGGTTGACGCGGAGAAATTCCTCCTCTTATCCCTTATACAAAGTGGACAAGATCTTTAGTAGAGCGGCAACTGAATCCGGCCCCTTACGGCCGTAGCGGGTGGCGTCGTCCTCTTCGTTGAAGTCCCACATGGGGTGGCTTCTATACTGAAGCGGCTGCACCCCCCGCATAATACATTCGGCCACAACCCCGATCATGGTTAGTCCGGAATGGGCCAACAATTTTATTCGGCCCATCAGGTAAATGATGTCCCTGTCACTTTCCCTCTGAGGGCTCCGTGGACGCCAGCTTAGGCGCTTCTTTAAGGGAGCACCGTCGAATTCAGGGAGGCCGATCCGGATAGGATCTGGCAGCGGGACGTCTTCTATATAGAACCATTCCAAGGGCCAGTCTTCGGACGCCTCCTTTGGGGTTCCGGACAGATATCTGGTCCCGGCGATGCACCACACTTTGGCTCCGCCCACTTGATACATTGACCCCTCCTTAGAACGGGGCACAAGGCAGAATAACCTTTTCCATATCCCGAAATGAGCCTCGACGCCCAAATACAGCTCGCAGAGGGCTACGAAGCCCGCGATATGCAATACGGAGGCAGGCGTGAGATTGTGCAGCTGGAGGCCGTAGAACTCCAGCAGCCCCCGGAGAAATGGGTGGATTGGAAACCCGAGACCCCTTATTAAATAAGGGACAAGGCACACCCGCTCTCCTTTGGAGGGATTAGGGGCGCTTTCCGCTTGCTTCCCGCCATTATAGGTGGTGAGACCGGCTCGAACCGGGATCATATAGGCCGGGGGAAGGAATCCCTTGGTCTGGAGCTTCACCAGCTCGCTATGCGGGACGGAGCATCTTTCCCAGTACCCGGGCTTGGGGCTAGAAGGGCGAGGGGAGGAGTTGTGATGACTGGCCATGGTGGAATGGACCTTTGTCGGATGCGCTCTGATGAACACTCGCGAGAGGGGGAAGATGTGGTTTGGATCTAAATCCTCGTCCCCTTAAATAGGGCCACTCATTTACGCGGCTAGGGGTGTAAATGTAAAACTACTCAGACTTTTCATATTCGTTTGACACGTGGGAAGCGGCCATTATTGGGCGTAGAAGCCAAGGAGCGCAACAACTATAGAAAATCAGACTTTATTCAACAGGTGCACAGAATTTGGGGGAGAACCCGCCTTGCAATGCCGAAGACAATCTACGTGCCGGACTCATCGTCATTGAAGCCTGGTTCGGGGCCTACTGAGGGAGTCCTGGATTAGGGGGTGTTCGGATAACCGGACTATACCTTCAGCCGGACTCCTGGACTATGAAGATACAAGATTGAAGACTTCGTCCTGTGTCCGGAAGGGACTTTCCCTGGCGTGGAAGGCAAGCTTGGCGATACGGATATTCAGATATCCTACCATTGTAACCGACTTTGTGTAACCCTAACCCTCTCCGGTGTCTATATAAACCGGAGGGTTTTAGTCCGTAGGACAACATAGACAACAGCAATCATACCATAGGCTAGCTTCTAGGGTTTAGCCTTTCTGATCTCGTGGTAGATCTACTCTTGTACTACCCATATCATCAATATTAATCAAGCAGGACGTAGGGTTTTACCTCCATCGAGAGGGCCCGAACCTTGGTAAAACTTCGTGTCCCTCGCCTCCTGTTACCATCCGGCCTAGATGCACAGTTCGGGACCCCCTACCCGAGATCCGCCGGTTTTGACACCGACACCCAGCTTGCCTTCCACGCAAAGGAGAGTCCCACCCGGACACGGGCGAAGCCTTCAATCTTGTATCTTCATAGTCCAACAGCCGGCCAAAGTATATAGTCTGGTTGTCTGAGGACCCCCTAATCCAAGACTCCCGCAGTAGACCCTGAACCAGGCTTCAATGACGATGAGTCTGGCGCACAAATTGTCTTCGGCATTGCAAGGCGGGTTCCTTCTCCGAATACTCCATACAAGATTTTGAACACAAGGATTGTGTCCGGCTTTGTAAAACGAATTCCACATACCACCGTAGAAAGTATAATATTCCACAAATCTAATCTGCTGACAACTTTTCATAACATGACATCCTGCCGTGGTCTGGTCATTACAAACCATTTTTCCCAGCCTGCCACTGCACGTGTTGCGAGGCGGTTTTATTGGCACGTCTTGTCGAAGCAGAGATCGTGTTCCCCTTATCACGGGATTCTCATCAATACGGGTGTGGGTAACCCAATCGTGCTTGTTAGTATGACTCCTCGATTTTAGGCAAGTTCCAAACGGCCACGCGGAGGACACTCGATATTCACCCTCTTTATAAAGGGGCCAAGGCCTGTCCTTTTCTTCTCGTGCTCGATCCTTCCCCTCCCACACCTCGAGTTCCAACACCCAAGGCTCAGGCTAAGCGCTTAGGACCTCCAACTATGTTCGGATCCAACCTTCAAGGTTGGTGGATGGCCTCCTCTGTCACAAAGGAGGACATCAAGAAGCTAAGGGAAGCTAGGTATCTGACCGCTGAAATCTCGCACAGGCTGCCTGCTCAAGGGTAGGTCATCCCCACCCCCGAACCCAACGAGAGTGTCGTATTTGTTTCCCACTTCCTCCGAGGGCTAGGCTTTAGTCTTGATCCCTTTGTAAGAGGGCTTATGTTCTATTACAGGCTCGATTTCCACGATCTAGCTCTAGATTCCATCCTTCACATCTCGTCGTTTATCGTCGTGTGTGAGGCCTTCCTCCGCATCACCCCACACTTCGGCTTATGGTTCAAGACCTTCAATGTGAAGCCGAGGACGATCGATGGGCGACACGCAGAATGCGGAGGTGCCATAATAAGAAAAGGCGCCGATGCTCGATGGCCAAAGGGTTCCTTTCCGGAGGTGTCCAACTTGTGGCAGCGGGAGTGGTTTTTACATCACAGCTCCCCGAAGTATGAAGTGGGCAGCTGCCCCTGCCTTCCACTCGGGCTCCCCGCCGCAACTGGCGTCATGGGTCAACAAGGGGCTGGACTGGGGACCAGTTATTGACATGCTGACATTGCAAAGTCGCATCCGAGATCTCCTCAAGAGGGATGTCAGTCTTGTCAAGGTAATGCAAGTTATGCTAGTTCACCGGGTCCTGCCATGCCAACGTTGATCTCTCCATATGTGGGAGTTCAACCCGGAAGGACCGTGAACTATTCAGCAATTCTTTGGCGTGAAGCTCGAAGAGATGTATGGGTTGTTCTTCGGATCACGAATAAAGTGTCCGGACACCACCGAGGATGCAGGTCTCAACTGCAACCGTCTAGATACCCACGTAAATAATTCTGCGGCCGAACATGCTCTCTTTTTATTTGTCACAACATCAATCTGAAAAAATCGCTCTCGGCCAGGACTGGATAAGAAAGGCGGAGATGATCAGGTGTTAGGCCCCCCTTCCCGAAGGCTCACCGGATCCTGTACTAGCCAGGATGCTTGAGCACGCACCTTATCAAGTGCCATCAGGGGAAGATAAAGGGAGGAACAAAGAAGCCAAAAGTTGGCTTCACGCATTACTCATCCAAACTGAGGGAATTAGTGTCTCCGTGAAGGAGGATAATTGGGGAGAAGAATCTAGAATCCCCTCTCCCCAAGGAAGGAAAAGGACCGCCCCTGAAGACTTGGAAACGAAGGTTTCCAAACGAGGGAAGAAACCTTCGCCAGGGGGCCCTGCCCTGGAGGGCGTCCTTACCGCACAGTTCCCGCAAGGGGGCCAGCCCTCCACCGAGCTGTAAGTGAACAAGAGTACTTTGGTAAATATATCATGTTTTATCTCCGAGGACAATAACCGAGACATATGTCTTGCAGTCCGTCTCATAGCCTTTCTCGACAGAGTTTGTCTTCGGGGGATCTTCTTCCGGAGATGATGGAGAGTGAAACGCCTCCCCCTGTCTCCCTGCCTCCTGGGGTGGATGACCCTGAGGTGTCATCACGGAGGATTTCTCCTGAGCCGCCTTGGCTAGAAGGTAACCCTTCGGCTACCCGAAGTCCGGAGTATTCGGCTCCTAAGGAGAGCAACAGAAAGAGTCTGAGATTGTTCGATGCACAACCGGACACACTGATGGGTCTTTTGGAGCAAGCGGCTATCTCAGCGGCGCATCATACTTTAATGGGTACGGTGGTTGAGAGGATTTCATCCGCCAAAAGTGGGTTGCATGAGGCTTTTACGAGCCTGCTAAGATGTTTTGAGGTACGCAAAGTAATATATAAATTTTTTGACGGTACCGCACACGCTAGGTGTGCTCTATATAGATAGTATCCCCTGAGACTCTGGTTGCTGTCCAGAGGTGGCAAACACAGGATCATAGTCCTAGGATGATCATGCTGCTTTCATGTGCAGGCGGCTAAGGGTCCGGTGGCTGGCCGGACTGCTGAGTTTGCCGGACTGAGGCGGAAACTTGACCGGGCAGATGCCGACATTGTGCTTGTGAACAAGCGGTTTGACGAGGCACAGGGTATGTATTTTCGGGTGGTGTAACATCCCAAATTTTCAATTTGGAATGTTATGCATTATATCATCATGCATATCATATTTTCTTGCATTTTGGTCGATCCTAGAAATTTCACGCAACTCAAGGACCTTCGGAGAGAGTTGGAGATTTCGTTATTTTCATATTTGAGAGTGTTCTCAAATTTGAAAAGAGGATCATTTGATTTATTTATTTCATCTTCAATTATTTTTCCGATATTAAAAAAAATATAAGGGAGGGAATAATATGACTTTCCCAAATTTAGGAAAAATGAAGATTTAATGAATAAGTCAAATTTTGGTTTGCCGGAGTTTATTTGCATTTTATTTGGATAGGGAAAAATGCGCGTTTTCGAAAATTGCATTTTAGGTCCGGAGTAAAGTTCATTTTGTTCGACTCATTTTTAGGAGTCGGAGAAAATTTACTTTAGATTTTTTTGAGTTTGTTTAGATTTTCTTTTCTGTGTTTTTCTGCGCGCGAAACCGAAAAAAAAAATCTTGCAGCGCCCTGGGCCAAGGCCCAGCCAGCAGCCGGCCGGCCAGGCCATCGCCCGCGCCGCGCGCCAGGCGCCAGGAGGCCGCCGCCGCCGCCCCTTTTGGAGTCCTAGTAGGACTTTAGTCCTACTCCGTTTCCTCTTTTTCTTTCCTATTCCTACTCTATTTCTTGTCCCCTACCCCAAGAAACCCCCTCCCCTCACCAATATAAATACCCCGCTACCCCCCCTCTCCTCACATCAAAAACCCAAGCCTCTCTCCTCCTAAGCCGCAGCAAGCAGCAGCGCGCAGCCCCAAGCCGCCGCCGCCCTTAGCCGCCGCCGCCTAGCCGCCGCCGCGAGGTAGCCGCGCCTTTCTTTTTCTTCCCCGGTCTGGTTTTTCCTAAAAGAACCGTTCCGTTTCTTTTCCGTTTCCTTTCCGTTTCTTCTTCGTTTTCTTTTCCGAAACCCTAGATCGGTTTTCCGTTTCATCTTCGGTTTCTTTTCCGAAAACCCTAGATCGGTTTTCGTTCTTCTATCGGACCGTTCGTCCCAACGAACGTGATCACCGATTGTTCCCGGTTAACGACGTCCGTTCGTTTAACCGTTCTTCGTTTTCTTTTTTGTCGGATTATTCCGCGATCGTGATCTCAGATCCGATCTTCGTTCTAGTCTTTCTTGTCGCTCGTTTATCGGAATCAGGTGATTCAGGCGCCTGGAGTTTCATTTCGAAACCACCGTTCTGTCTAATCAACTTAAACAAGTTTTTGCCCTGGTAAAATTTGACCTAGTTTCAACTTGCTAGAACCGAGTTGTTTTCTTCCGCCGTTTGTTTTCCGTTTCTTTGTTCGGTTCGTTCTTTCTTTGCAACCGGAGTTCTTAAGTTGAACTTTCTGGTTCGTTCTCTTGTTCGAGTTTTACCTATGCATTAGATGAGTACTTATTGTATGCTTGTTGTTTGTCTGCGATAGATCACCCGGATTGCGCCGCTTGTTACTTCGATTCCCTAGGTCTCGCGGATCATCAGCAAGGCAAGTAACACTTTGATCATACCTTTTCTACAACCCATGTTTTATTGCATTAGATCAATCCTCACACATTGCATGATTAGGATCTAATTAAATTGTGGGATGGGAAGTAGATGAGGTAGTACCTATCACCTGTATTATTATGAAACCTTTGGGAGTTACTTCTACGTTTGCTTTTATGCCATGCTATGCTAGTAGACGTGGATTGGGTGAGTGATATCCATGACAGATGTGAGTATTGTTAATTAATGGTTTATCTAAGGTGGAAACTTAAATACACATCTGGGTGGATTGAGGCACCTGATGTCTATCAGGACTTGCCTGTTTTTATTTTGGACCGCCACCCAGGCTCAAAGGGATCATAAGATCTTTCATGCTAGAAACTTCCGTGTGCAGCCACAAGCCATTATGGGCTCTGGCATAGTTGACTAAGTTGTGCGAACTCTTACAGTGGTGGACTAGCAGATGTAGGGGATGTAGGTGTACCGGTCTACCCGATCGTAAGGTGCTAGCGCTTCTGAAAGACTATTGTCTCGGTCATCCGTCTTCTCAAACACCCTGTAGTGCGAGAAACCAAACGGAGGCGATCGAGTCTTGTGGGGAAAAGTGCGCAAACCTCTGCAGAGTGTACAAACTAATCATGATTAGCCGTGTCCCCGGTCATGGACATCTTGAGTATCTAGTACTTGAATATCATGTGAATCTGCTATAAATCCTTCGATGTACTGTGTGGTGTCAGCATTACTGATCCAGGGATGACACCTGAGCACAGAGCACTTGATCCATTCTGGTCGGGTCGCTACAGGTGGTCAACAAATATTAAGAGGAGCATGATGCTAGTATCTATAATATGTTGTGACTGCAGATGGAGCTGCCACCGTGGAGACCCTTCGGGTGGAACTTGCCCGAGCCAAGGAACAAGCCAGGAGAAGTGACCCGGCCACCCTAAAGGTGGCCGAAGACTTAAGAGCCGAACAGGCTGCTCGTCGCCAGAGCGAAGATAAGATAGCCAAGATGGCTGTTGAGCTAAAAGATGCCGCCGGCCGATATGAGCTTTGATAACCCACAAGTATAGGGGATCGCAACAGTTTTCGATAAGTAAGAGTGTCGAACCCAACAAGGAGCTAAAGGCAGAACAAATATTCCCTCAAGTTCTATCGACCACCGATACAACTCTACGCACGCTTGACGTTCACTTTACCTAGAACAAGTATGAAACTAGAAGTACTTTGCAGGTATTTTTGGATAGGTTTGCAAGATAATAAAGAGTATGTAAATAAAAAGTAGGGGCTGTTGTAAGAAAAGAAGCAATAAAGTAAATATAGCGAGTGTGGAAAAGTGGTGGTAGGAGTTGTGAAATTGCCCCTAAGCAATTGACTACTTTACTAGACCGATAGCAAGTATTATGTGGGAGAGGCCACTGCTAGCATGTCATCCCTGACTTGGAATTCTATGCACTTATGATTGGAACTATTAGCAAGCGTCTGCAACTACTAACGTTCATTAAGGTAAAACCGAACCATAGCATTAAGATATATTGGTCTCCCTTCAATCTCGTATGCATCAATTTCTATGCTAGGTTGAAGCTTCTGTCACTCTTGCCCTCCAATACATAGTCCTATCAACATACAACTAACCCTATGGTGTGATCCACACGCGCGCTCATATGATGGGTATGAAAGGACAGCAACATAACCACAAGCAAATTAAATCAATCATAGCAATTCATCAACCACCGATAGGACAACGAAAATCTACTCAGACATCATAGGATGGAAACACACCATTGGATAATAATATGAAGTATAAAGCACCATGTTCAAGTAGAGGGTACAACGGGTTGCGGGAGAGTGGACCGCTGTAGATAAAGGGGGGGAAGGCAATGGTGATGTTGGTGAATATGGCGGAGGTGTTGGTGTAGATCGCGGTGATGATGATGATGGCCACGGCAACGTTCTGGCGCCATCGGAAGAGAAGGGGAGAGGGGGGCCCTTTGTCTTCTTCTTCCATGACCTCCTCCCTAGATAGGAGAAGGGTTTCCCCTCTGGTACTTGGCCTCCATGGCATGGGAGGGGTGAGAGCCCCTCCGAGATTGGATCTGTCTCTCTGTTTCTGCGTTCTGTCTTGCTGCCCTTTCACCGTTTCATATATATATGGAGATATGTAGCTCCGATTGGACCGAAACCTTCGCCGTGATTTTTTTACCAAAAAATAGCTTTCTTGAGGCCAAAGAAGGGCATCAACTGCCTTACGGGTGGACCACGAGGGTCAGGGGCGCGCCCAGGGGGGTGGGGGGCGCCCCCCTGCCTCGTGCCCACCTTGGACACCGTTTCGCGTTGATCTTTCTCCCAGATTTTCCAAATATTCCAAAAATAAGCTTCGTTCATTTTTATCCCGCTCGGACTCCGTTTGATATCGATATTCTGTGAAACATAAAACATGCAACAAAAAGGAAGTGGCACTGGGCACTGGATCAATATGTTAGTCCCAAAAATAATATAAAAGGTTGCCAAAAGTATATGAAAGTTGTAGAATATTGGCATGGAACAATCAAAAATTATAGATACGACGGAGACGTATCAGCATCCCCAAGCTTAATTCCTGCTCGTCCTCGAGTAGGTAAATGATAAAAAAGATAATTTTTTTATGTGGAATGCTACCTAGCATAATCTTGATCACATATCTAATCATGGCATGAATATTAAGATACGAGTGATTCAAAGCAATAGTCTATCATTTGACATAAAAACAATAATACTTCAAGCCTACTAATAAAGAAATCATGTCTTTTCAAAATAACATGGCCAAAGAAAGTTATCCCTACAAAATCATATGGTCTGGCTATGCTCCATCTTCACCACACAAAATATTCACATCATGCACAACCCCGATGACCAGGCAAGCAATTGTTTCATACTTTTGACGTTCTCAAACCTTTTCAACTTTCATGCAATACATGAGTGTGAGCCATGGACATAGCACTATAGGTGGAATAGAATATGGTGGTGGAGAAGACAAAAAGGAGGAGATAGTCTCACATCAACTAGGCGTATCAACGGGCTATGGAGATGCCCATCAATAGATATCAATGTGAGTGAGTAGGAATTTCGATGCAACGGATGCACTAGAGCTATAAGTGTATGAAAGCTGAAACTGAAAACTAAGTGGGTGTGCATCCAACTTGTTTGCTCATGAAGACCTCGGGCATTTGAGGAAGCCCATCATCGGAATATACAAGCCAAGTTCTATAATGAAAATTCCCACTAGTATATGAAAGTGATAGCTCAAGAGACTCTCTCTATATGGAGACCATGGTGCTACTCTGAAGCACAAGTGTGGTAAAAGGATAGTGTCGGTGTCAAAACTAGCGGATATCGGGTAGGGGGTCCCGAACTGTGCGTCTAAGGCGGATGGTAACAGGAGGCAGGGGACACGATGTTTTACCCAGGTTTGGGCCCTCTTGATGGAGGTAAAACCCTACATCCTGCTTGATTTATTCTTGATGATATGGGTATTACAAGAGTTGATCTACCACGAGATCGGAGAGGCTAAACCCTAGAAGCTAGCCTATCGTATGATTGTCTGTTGTCCTACGGACTAAACCCTCCAGTTTATATAGACACCGGAGGGGGCTAGGGTTACACAAGGTCGGTTACAAAGGAGGAGATACACATATCCATATTGCCTAGCTTTCCTTCCACGCCAAGTAGAGTCCCATCCAGACACGGGACGAAGTCTTCAATCTTGTATCATCATAGTCCAATAGTCTGGCCAAAGGATATAGTCTGGCTGTCCGGAGTCCCCCTAATCCAGGACTCCCTCGGTAGCCCCTGAACCAGGCTTCAATGACGACGAGTTCGAAGCGCAGTGTTGTCTTCGGCATTGCAAGGCGGTTTCCTCCTCCGGATATACCACAGAAGAGTTCAAATAAAGGATAGTGTCCGACCCTGCAAAATAAGTTCCACATACCACCGTAGAGAGAATAATATTTCCACAGATCTAATCTGCTGACACGTTTAGGCAACATGACATCATGCCATGGCTCGGCGATTATTCGAACCGTTTTTCTTTAACTAGCCCTGCACATAACGCGAGGCAGTTTCTTGACACGTCTTGTCAAAGCAGAGATCATGTTCCCCTTATTACGGGATTCTCATCAATACAGACATGGGTAACCCAATCGCGCCATCAATTACGACGCTTGGTGGATAAGCGAGTTTTACCAGGCTAGTGGAGGTGCATAGTTTAGTCCGCTCTTATAAAGGGACAAGGTCTCACCTTTCCTACCCTCGCCTTCTTCCTCGTTGCTCATCCATTCTTGCGCACTCGAGCTCCAACGCCCAAGTCCACATCCTTCCCCTCAACCTTCTCCAATCATGTCTGGAGCGGGAGGCAAATGGATGGCTTCCTCCGTTATGGAGGGACACATCAAGAAGCTGCGCGGAGCCGGATACTTAGCCGCGAACATCGCACATCGGCTGCCCGCCGTGGGGCAGATCATTCCTACCCCTGAACCTCACGAGAGGGTAGTCTTCCTCCACCACTTCCTCCGCGGACTGGGGTTTCCCCTCCATCCATTTGTCCGTGGTCTCATGTTCTACTACGGGCTGGACTTCCATGATCTAGCTCCGAACTTCATCCTCAACATTTCGGCGTTCATCGTCGTGTGTGAGGCTTTCCTCCGCATCCGGCCCCAGTTCGGCCTGTGGTTAAAGACCTTCAATATCAAGCCGAAGGTGGTGGGAGGCCAACAAGCAGAATGCGACGGAGCCATGGTGGGCAAGATGCCAAATGTTATATGGTTCGAAGGCTCCTTCGTGGAGACCATAAAGGGGTGGCAATCGGCGTGGTTCTACATCACCGAGCCGCGCGACGCCAAATGGGTGGCTGCCCCCAAGTTTCGATTCGGAATCCCCACGCGGCTCACCTCCTAGAAAGAGAAGGGCCTGTCCTGGGGTTCATCGATAGAGCTGGACGGACTCCAGAAATGTATCCGGAATATGGCCGGCAGGAAGCTCAAGCTTGTCAACATAGTCCAGGTCATGCTCATCCGCCGGATCCTCCCGTGCCAACAACGGGACTTCAACTTGTGGGAGTTCGACCCGGCCCAGCACCAGACTCTGAGCGAGCTCTTCGACACGACGCACAAGGACGTCTAGAAGGTGCCGTTCAAGGGCGCCGAGGTCCCTCCCTCCCTCACCGAGGACTGCGGGCTAAGCGCGAAGCGCCAAGCGCATTCGGTGAGTTCTATATATCCGATAGGATATTTATTTCCCCTAGCTTAACCATGTGCGGGGTCTGAGCTCCATGCCTTTGACAGGACTGGGTGGAGACGTCGGGGTAGATTAACTGTCCGGCCCCGCTGCCCGAAGACACTACGGACGCTCTCCTGACGGAGATGCTGACTCTGGCTCCTTACAAGGTGCCGGAGAAGACCAAGAAGGCCGAGGGAACCCGAAAGAGTTCCCGACGCCAGGTGTTATCAGACTCATCATCCGATAACTCCGCGACGCACTCCTCCCCCGAAGACGAGGAGGAAGATGAAGATGCTCCCCCTCCAGTCGGGGGAGACAAGAAAAGGAAGCCGCCCCAACCAGGGGGCGAAGGGTCCAAGAAGGGAAGGACTCTCCTTCCGGACTACTCCACCACCACCGTCGAAGGCGAAGACGAGTGGCTGCTCAAGGACAAGCCCCTGGAGAAGTCTTAAGTATTCGGATGCCAGAGTAACTCATAGCATACCTTTGTCACACTGCCTCTCCTAACGCTGAATTATGACTATGCAGACCGCCACGAGCCCGTATCGACGTATCGTCGGACGGCTCCCTGGGCTCGTCGGATATGGATAGCGATCCACTTCCGACCGCCACCTCCCCTTGCCCTACGGAAAATGCTGAGGTATTGTCTCAAGAGGCACCGGGTCGAGGGGAGACAGTCCCGGAGGCGCCTCAAGGCGACCTTCTGGACTCCGGGAGCATAGGGAGCAAGGCTCCTAAGGGCTCCGAGTTCGGCCCTCAGCCGAACACCGCGCCGGAACCCCCAGTGGTTCCAGACTCAGGCAGGCGGCCTCCTTCCAAAAGGGGCAAGACGCCTATGCCGGTGACCTCTGTCCATCCAGAAGCACCGGACAATCTGCTGGGAGCGCTTCGCAGCACTTCCATCGATGAAGAGCACCGCACTATTATGAGTGCGGTGGTCCAGAAGGTTCAGTCCGCCAAGAGCGGACTGACTGAAGCCTGTGCCAGCCTTCTAACAGGCTTTGAGGTAAGTTTTTGAAATATGGGGAAAAATATTACCGCATAGATAGTAGCCCCTGATGCTCTGTTCGGTGTTCACAAAGAAAAGCCGAACGGAGGATCAAACAATATCGCAGGAGTATAATATAAGTATTTCAATATGCGTATGCAGGCTTCGCTGCTGGCCTCTGCCGCACTAACTGCGGAGGTCGCCGCACTAAAGCAGGACCTTAAAGGGTCCAAGGACGAGCTTGGCCTTGCCAAGAGGCAGCTCGAGGAGAACAAAGGTAAGTAATACCTAGTCTATGGATATGTATAAAGAGAATGCGATTGCAAAATGACAGGATCATCGTAAATTTGTCAGGGGCCACGACCGAGGTGGCGACCCTGAAGCAAGCACTATCCGAGGCCGAAAACAAAGCGGCCAAGGAGCGCACTGAGCGGGAAAGGCATGAGGCACGGGTGGGCGAGGTGCAGCAAGAGCTCCACGCTCTCGTGACGAAGCACGAGGCGTTGGAGCTTGACTTGAAGACGCGAGAGTCCGAGCTTGCCGCGGCCCTCGAGAGCGCAAAGAATGCCAAGGCCGAAGCCCAAAAGGCCCTCCAGGAGATTGATGCGATGAAGAAGATAGCGGCGGGTAAGGCATTCTATATGCAAAGCAAGCACGTGAAAGTAAATTACCTGTTACTTACCCGAATCCGGAGCTCTCCAGGAGCATTCGCAGATTTTCCCCGCAGCGTGTCGGATGCCGCACAGTTTTACCAGGCCGAGGAGGGAAGCTCAACGGAGAAGCTGTTTTGGTCTCAGTATACTATGACCGAACACCCGATGCCTCTGAGCGACCAGCTGAAGCAACTAGTCGAACTGCACAAGGCGGCCAAACAAGCCATGAAGGGCTTTATAGTCCGGATGTTACTTGGCGACGCCCTTCCCAACAGCTACTTCGGCCTGGTGAGGCGGCTTGTGGATACCTGCCCACGGCTGGAAGTCATCAAGCGGTCTGTCTACATCGAAGGTGCACGCCGGGCTTTCGCCGTGTGAAGGTGCAATGGGCCAAGCTGGACGCCGTGAAGCTGATTAAGGAAGGGCCGCCGGAGGGCAAGGAGCATCGCCACCCCGAGATGTACTATGAGGGTGTCCTGAAGGGTGCTCGTCTCATAGCAGACGAGTGTACGAAAGATATAATATTCGAGTAAATTCGCTCGTGTAATCCTGTATTTATGAAAACTTGTTCATATGCGCTATGCAACGCTTGTTTGAATTTAAAATATTACTTTCTGTTCGGCTGTTTATCAAATCTGAGAGATGGCTAGTCGTCGGCTTCTGCCCCCACGCCACGAGTGCTGGGTTGTTGGGGATAAACCTGAGAACTCTTGTTCCCATTGTTGGGTCCTTCGAGGGAGGTGCTCAGCACAACGAACAAGGCAATCGGACTATAATGCGTTATCACTCTCACTTAGCCATAGAATTCTATAATTTTAAATTTCGGCGAAGCCCCTAGTATTCGGAAGGCCGAACTCGGAGCGCGATACACGCCTTAAGCCGGACAGGGCCGACTCCTCGCTCTAAGCGGCATAAGTCTTTAAGGACTCGAAAACCTCTCGAACAGCGACCAGTCTCTCGCCTTATCATGACAGTCAGTTTTAGCTTTCTCTACTGAGGTGCTTAGCCCAGCAGAACCGAGGCACAATCGCAGTAGTTCTCTCAGTGCTACCTTAGCCGATATAGCGGAACGTAAGGTACCAAAACATGGGAGCTGGGCAAACCCAACTATTGACCCAAGACATGATTCGGAGCTGATGCATATAATGCTATATGTTCGGGGTGCCGCACTGTCAAAAGTGTTCGGACTTCTCACGCCGTATTTATGGGGTATACTTAAGCCCCTAGCGTATTGGCCGTACCAGAGTATACGGGTGCTTGATGTCATGAATGAACATATATATATATATATAAGAAGAATGCAATAAAAGCCTTAAGGCAATGCATTGTTTATTCAAAAATGTGCGTTAAAGCAGAATGATACAGGTAGTGCGATAAGCAAAAAGTAGGACTGTTTGACATGTCCCTTCCAAGGGCAAGCTGAGGAATGGTAGTAAACCAAATATTTCACTCATTATCGTAATCCACCTGGGAGTTCCGTGGTGTGACGTAGCTTTCTGCCTCCTTGGATGCTGCATCATGTGTTCGGCAATCACGCTGTCGGACAGGGTTTCCAAATATTGAAGTCCTGAAAGAGAAAAATAACAAAGCGGGAAGCCCATGGTGTGGTTTAAGCCGCGACTTGGGGCGTGCCACCGTCGTGCCCCCTCCCCGCCTGTGCCCATGGTATTTTTAATGCATAATTATGTACGCGTGGCACGGATTTCGCCATTTGGCTGGGACCGGGGTGGGGGCCGCATTGCTATGCAAGCTCAGAACATGCCAGGCGGTCCTGTTGCCGATTACTCCGGGCGCGCTTGAAGGTGTCCGGGTCCTTAAACGCCGAACTAGTGGATTGCCTTAAGAGGCTGCTTTGCGCTTCCACTGCGAGGGCCGCAGTGTGCTCCTCCGTTCGGAGGGAGCAATCTATGTTTCCATTAACTATAATGACCCCCCGAGGTCCTGGCATCTTGAGCTTGAGGTATGCATAATGCGGTACCGCATTGAATCTCACAAATGCGGCTCGCCCAAGTAGTGCATGATAGCCACTGCGGAACGGGACTATATCAAAGATTAACTCTTCACTTCGGAAGTTATCCGGGGATCCGAAGACCACTTCCAGTGTGACTGAGCCTGTGCAGTGGGCCTCTACACCTGGTATGACGCCTTCAAAGGTCGTTTTTGTGGGTTTGATCCTTGAGGGGTCTATACCCATTTTGCGCATTGTGTCCTGATAAAGCAGGTTCAGGCTACTGCCGCCATCCATAAGGAATCGAGTGAGGTGAAATCCGTTAATGATTGGGTCTAGGACCAGTGCGGCGAATCTGCCATGACGAATACTAGTGGGGTGGTCCCTGCGATCGAAGGTGATCGGACAGGAGGATCATGGGTTGAACTTTGGGGCGACTGGCTCCAACGCATATACGCCCCTGAGCGCACGCTTCCGCTCCCTCTTGGGGATGTGGGTTGCGTATATCATGTTCACCGTCCGCACTTGTGGGGGGAACCTCTTCTGTCCTCCGGTATTCGGCTGCCGGGGCTCCTCCTCGTCATCGCTATGTGGCCCCTTATCTTTGTTTTCGGCAATTAACTTGCCGGCCTTCTTGAACACCCAACAATCCCTGTTGGTGTGGTTGGCTGGCTTGTCAGGGGTGCCGTGTATTTGACACGAGCGATCGAGTATACGGTCCAAACTGGACGGTCCCGGAGTGCTTCTTTTGAATGCCTTTTTCCGCTGATCGGGTTTAGGGCCTTTGAATCCGGCATTGACTGTCGTATCCTCGATATTGTCGCTGTTAATGTGGCGCTTATGTTTGTTGCGACATGACCTGCTATTGTCGTCCTTGGTATCCGAAGTACCATGGTTCTTTGATATGTTATTACTGCGAGCCAGCCAGCTGTCTTCTCCCGCACAAAAGCGGGTCATGAGTGTCGTGAGGGCTGCCATAGATTTCAGATTTTCCTGACCAATGTGCCGGGCTAGCCACTCATCGCGGATGTTGTGCTTGAAAGCTCCTAGGGCCTCTGCATCCGGACAGTCGACGATTTGATTTTTCTTTGTTAGGAACCGTGTCCAGAATTGCCTGGCCGATTCCTCTGGCTGCTGAATTATGTGGCTCAAGTCATCGACATCTGGTGGTCGCACATAAGTGCCCTGAAAGTTGTCGAGGAATGCGGCTTCTAGATCTTCCCAACAGCCAATGGACTCTGCTGGCAAGCTATTGAGCCAATGCCGAGCCGGTCCTTTGAGTTTGAGTGGGAGGTATTTAATGGCGTGTAGATCATCACCGCGTGCCATGTGGATATGCAGGAGGAAATCCTCGATCCATACCGCAGGATCTGTTGTGCCGTCGTATGATTCTATATTTACGGGTTTGAAACCCTCTGGGATTTGATGATCCATTACTTCGTCTGTGAAGCATAAGGGGTGTGCGGCTCCTTTGTACTGGGCTATATCGCGACGCAACTCCAATGAGTCTTGCCCGCTGTGCTCGGCCCGGCCGGATTTACTTTTACTGTATCCGGCGTGAAGATTATCGTTTCGCATAGTGGCGCGCCCTCGTGATCCGTAGATCGATCTTGCATGCTTTTCTTTGTCCTCCAATACGTCTCGTAGGTCTGGCGTACTTCCCTATGCCTTTTTATTTGAATGGCGTCGGGGTGCAGGCTGAGCTTTTGGCTGGAATGCCTCTTTGTCGCGGCCACGAGGTGGCCGGTCAGCCACGTCATACGCTTCTTCCTCCAGTCGGGGTAGCAACCTGCATTTTGCATAACTCTTGGAGGGGCGTTCGAGTTTATATTCCTCGGCCGCCAGGACTTCAGTCCATCTGTCAGCTAGCAGATCTTGATCAGCTTGAAGCTGGTGTTGCTTCTTCTTAAGGCTATTTTCCGTGGCTATAAGCCGGCGCTTGAAGCGATCTTGTTCGACGGGATCCTCTCGCAGGACGAATTCGTCATCGTCGAGGCTTGCCTCGTCTTCGGAGGGAGGCATGTAGTTATCATCCTCCTCATCTGCCGCTCTCTTAGGAGGGCTGGCCTCTCCATCCTCTTGCCCTAAATCGTGCTGGAGGGGATTATTGCCATCTTCGGCACTATCCGGAGTGCTATTATCTCCTGTGCCGGTATCACCGCTTTTGCTTTGGCGGGACTTAGAGCGGCGCCGCTGATGTTGGCGCTTGGGTTGCTTCTTGGAGGGGTCATCCTCCGCTGTCTCGTCGCCATTGCCTTGTTTGGGTGTGTCCACCATGTATATATCGTATGATGAGGTGGCTATCCAGTGCCCTGTGGGCAGTGGTTCCTCTTCGTCTCCTGCATCGTCGTCCATACAGTCGATGTCTTCGGAGTCGAAGTCGAGCATGTCGGTTAATTCATCGACAGTGGCTACCAAATGGGTGGTGGGTGGGTAGCGAATTTCTTCGTCATCCGCATCCCAATCCTGCAGGACATAGTTCGGCCAGGAGCCTCCTGACAAGGAGAGAGAACTTAATGAGTTCAGTATGTCGCCAAAGGGCGAGTGCTGAAAAATATCCGCGGAGGTAAACTCCATGATCGGCGCCCAATCGGATTCGCTAGGAACGGGCGCAGGCGGTTCGGAGTCCTTGGCCGGAGAAGGATCTGGCAGTTTGATGACACGGCTCTCATGCAGGGTAAGGTCGATGTTCGGCTCGATCACCGTTGAGGATAAGTCCTCCGTAGCGGGGTCCATCCACACATCCATGGACGGCACAACTGGCTCCGAATTGAGGATCGGAGCGGCTGCCGGTGCAATCACCTGAACACTGTCGGATGGTAGAGCTAAATCGTACTCATCGTGACCGTGTGACGCACAAGGCAGGGGCTCGAATCCATCGAAGATCAAGTCTCCGCGGATATCGACCGTGTAGTTTAAGCTTCCAAACCTGACCTGGTGGCCAAGGGCATAACTTTCGATCTGCTCCAGATGGCCAAGCGAGTTGGCCGCAGTGCGAAGCCACCGAACACAAAGATCTGTTTGGGGAGAAAAGTCTCACCCTAGACTGCATCGCTATAGATGATCGTAGGAGCCATCAAGCCTAACAGCGATGACACAGAGGAACTCTCAATGAAAGCACCAATGTCGGTGTCAAAACCGGCGGATCTCGGGTAGGGGGTCCCGAACTGTGTGTCTAAGGCGGATGGTAACATGAGGCAGGGGACACGATGTTTTACCCAGGTTCGGGCCCTCTTGATGGAGGTAAAACCCTACGTCCTGCATGTCGAGGAACGTAGTAATTTCAAAAAAAATCCTACGCACACGCAAGATCATGGTGATGCATAGCAACGAGAGGGGAGAGTGTGATCTACGTACCCTTGTAGACCGACAGCGGAAGCATTAGCACAACGTGGTTGATGTAGTCGTACGTCTTCACGGCCCGACCGATCAAGCACCGAAACTACGGCACCTCCGAGTTTCAGCACACGTTCAGCTCGATGACGATCCCCGGACTCCGATCCAGCAAAGTGTCAGGGAAGAGTTCCGTCAGCACGACGGCGTGGTGACGATCTTGATGTACTACCGTCGCAGGGCTTCGCCTAAGCACCGCTACAATATTATCGAGGATTATGGTGGAAGGGGGCACCGCACACGGCTAAGAATATGATCACGTGGATCAACTTGTGTGTCTAGGGGTGCCCCCTGCCCCCGTATATAAAGGATCAAGGGGGGGGAGGTGCGGCCGGCCAGGAGGAGGGCGCGCCAGGAGGAGTCCTACTCCCACCGGGAGTAGGATTCCCCCCCTTTCCTAGTTGGAATAGGATTCGGGAGGGGGAAAAGAGGAGAGAGAGAAGGAAGGGGGGCGCCGCCCCCCTCTCCTTGTCCTATTCGGACTAGGGGGGAAGGGAGAGCGGCCCAGCCCTGGGCACCTCTCCTCTCTTCCACTAAAGCCCACTAAGGCCCATATACCTCCCGGGGGGTTACGGTAACCTCCCAGTACTCCGGTAAAATCCCGATTTCACTCGGAACACTTTCGATATCCAAATATAGGCTTCCAATATATCAATATTTATGTCTCAACCATTTCAAGACTCCTCGTCATGTCCGTGATCACATCCGGGACTCCGAACAAACTTCGGTACATCAAAATGCATAAACTCATAATATAACTGTCATCGAAACCTTAAGCGTGCGGACCCTACGGGTTCGAGAACAATGTAGACATGACCGAGACACGTCTCCGGTCAATAACCAATAGCGGAACCTGGATGCTCATATTGGCTCCTACATATTCTACGAAGATCTTTATCGGTCAAATCGCATAACAACATACGTTGTTTCCTTTGTCATTGGTATGTTACTTGCCCGAGATTCGATCATCGGTATCTCAATACCTAGTTCAATCTCGTTACCGGCAAGTCTCTTTACTCGTTCCGTAATACATCATCCCACAACTAACTCATTAGTTGCAATGCTTGCAAGGCTTTAAGTGATGTGCATTACCGAGAGGGCCCAGAGATACCTCTCCGACAATCGGAGTGACAAATCCTAATCTCAAAATACGCCAACCCAACATGTACCTTTGGAGACACCTGTAGAGCTCCTTTATAATCACCCAGTTACATTGTGAGTTTGGTAGCACACAAAGTGTTCCTCCGGCAAACGGGAGTTGCATAATCTCATAGTCATAGGAACATGTATAAGTCATGAAGAAAGCAATAGCAACATACTAAACGATCGAGTGCTAAGCTAATGGAATGGGTCATGTCAATCACATCATTCTCCTAATGATGTGATCCCGTTAATCAAATAACAACTCTTTTGTTTATGGTTAGGAAACATAACCATCTTTGATTAACGAGCTAGTCAAGTAGAGGCATACTAGTGACACTCTGTTTGTCTATGTATTCACACATGTATTATGTTTCCGGTTAATACAATTCTAGCATGAATAATAAACATTTATCATGATATAAGGAAATAAATAATAACTTTATTATAGCCTCTAGGGCATATTTCCTTCACTGCTTGATTTATTCTTGATGATATGGGTATTACAAGAGTTGATCTACCACGAGATCGGAGAGGCTAAACCCTAGAAGCTAGCCTATGGTATGATTGTCTGTTGTCCTACGGACTAAACCCTCCGGTTTAGATAGACACCGGAGGGGGCTAGGGTTACACAAGGTCGGGTACAAAGGAGGAGATACACATATCCGTATTGCCTAGCTTTCCTTCCACGCCAAGTAGAGTCCCATCCGGACACGGGACGAAGTCTTCAATCTTGTATCTTCATAGTCCAACAGTTCGGCCGAAGGATATAGTTCGGCTATCCGGAGACCCCCTAATCCAAGACTCCCTCAGATAGTAACATTGCCCCTTCTCTCTTTTTCTCTCATTTTTTTATTTTTTTGGTGGGATTCTTTGGCCTTTTTTATTTTTTTGTAAAGTCCAAAGACTCATCCCAACTTGTGATGGAATCATAGCTTCCGTCATCCTTTCCTCACATGGGGCAATGCTCTAATAATGATGATCATCACACTTTTATTTACTTACAACTCAATATTACAACTCGATACTAGAACAAAATATGACTCTATATGAATGCCTTCGGCGGTGTACCGGGATGTGCAATGATCTAGCGTAGCAATGACATCAAAAAACGAACAAGCCATTAAAACATCATGCTAGCTGATACGTCTCCAACATACCTATAATTTTTGATTGCTCCATGCTATATTATCTTTTGTTTTGGACATTGTTGGGCTTTATTATCCACCTTTATATTATTTTTGGGACTAACCTATTAACCAGAGGCCCAACCCAGAATTGCTGTTTTTTTTGCCTATTTTAGGGTTTCGAAGAAAAGGAATATCAAACCGAGTCCAAACGGAATGAAACCTTCGGGAATGTGATTTTTGGAACGAACAAGATCCAGGAGACTTGGACCCTGTGTTAAGCAACCAAAAGGGAGGCCACGAGGTAGGGGGGCACGCCTACCCCCCCAGGCACGCCCTCCACCCTCGTGGGCCCCCTGTTGCTCCACCGACGTACTTCTTCCTCCTATATATACCTACATACCCCCAACAGATCAAATACGGAGCCAAAACCCTAATTCCACCGCCATAACTTTCTGTATCCACGCGATCCCATCTTGGGGCCTGTTCCGGAGCTCCGCCGGAGGGGGCATCGATCATGGAGGGCTTCTACGTCAACACCATTGCCTCTCTGATGAAGTGTGAGTAGTTTATCTCAGACCTTCGGGTCCATAGTTATTAGCTAGATGGCTTCTTCTCTCTTTTTGGATCTCAATACAAAGTTCTCCCCCTCTCTTGTGGAGATCTATTCGATGTAATCTTCTTTTGTGGTGTCTTTGTTGAGACCGATGAATTGTGGGTTTATGATCAAGTTTATCTATGAACAATATTTGAATCTTCTCTGAATTCTTCTATGTATGATTGGTTATCCTTGCAAGTCTCATCAAATGATCAGTTTGGTTTGCCCTACTAGATTGATCTTTCTTGCAATGGGAGAAGTGCTTAGCTTTGGGTTCAATCTTGCGGTGTCCTTTCCCAGTGACAGTAGGGGCAGCAAGGCATGTATTGTATTGTTGCCATCGAGGATAACAAGATGGGGTTTTCATCATATTGCATGAGTTTATCCCTCTACATCATGTCATCTTGCTTAAGGCGTTACTCTGTTCTCTTGAACTTAATACTCTAGATGCATGCTGGATAGCGGTTGATGTGTGGAGTAATAGTAGTAGATGCAGGCATGAGTCGGTCTACTTGTCTCGGATGTGATGCCTATATGCATGATCATACCTAGATATTCTCATAACTATGCTCAATTCTGTCAATTGCTCAACAGTAATTTGTTCACCCACCGTAAAATACTTATGCTCTCGAGAGAAGCTACTAGTGAAACCTATGGCCCCGGGTCTATCTTCATCATATTAAATCTTCCAATACTTAGTTATTTTCATTGCTTTTATTTTAATTTGCATCTTTATCATAAAAATACCAAAAATATTATCTTATCATATCTATCAGATCTCACCCTCATAAGTGACCGTGTAGGGATTGACAACCCCTTGTCGCGTTGGTTGCGAGGATTTATTTGTTTTGTGTAGGTGCGAGGGACTCGCGCGTAGCCTCCTACTGGATTGATACCTTGGTTCTCAAAAACCGAGGGAAATACTTACGCTACTTTGCTGCACCACCCTTTCCTCTTCAAGGGAAAACCAACGCAAGTGCTCAAGAGGTAGCAAGAAGGATTTCTGGCGCCGTTGCCGGGGAGGTCTACGCAAAAGTCAAGATACCAAGTACCCATCACAAACCCTTATCTCTCGCATTACATTATTTGCATTTGCCTCTCGTTTTCCTCTCCCCCACTTCACCCTTGCCGTTTTATTCGCCCTCTCTCTCTCTCTATCCTCCCTCTCTTTCTCTATTTGCCTCTTTTTGCCCATTTCTTGTTTGCTCGTATGGTTGGAATAGTTGTTTCTTTATTACTAAACAGAGAACCTAAGATCTATGGATCCTCATCCGCTTGCTAATCTTTTTAAGAGATCCAATTATGATGAACCAATTGCTAGTGAGTTTTGTGCACTAGATTATCTTTATGAGGTCTTGCTTGAACTTCGTGAATCTGAAAAGTGTGATGAATTACTTTATGAAGCGATTCACGATAGATATTTGAATAAAATGTTGGAAATATGCCCTAGAGGCAATAATAAAAGTATTATTATTATATTTCTTTATTCATGATAATTGTCTTTATTCATGCTATAACTGTATTATCCGGAAATCGTAATACACGTGTGAATACATAGACCATAATATGTCCCTAGTAAGCCTCTAGTTGACTAGCTCGTTGATCAACAGATAGTCATGGTTTCCTGGCTATGGACATTGGATGTCATTGATAACGGGATCACATCATTAGGAGAATGATGTGATGGACAAGACCCAATCCTAAGCATAGCACAAGATCGTGTAGTTCGTTTGCTAGAGCTTTTCCAATGTCAAGTATCTTTTCCTTTGACCATGAGATCGTGTAACTCCCGGATACCGTAGGAGTGCTTTGGGTGTATCAAACGTCACAACGTAACTGGGTGACTATAAAGGTGCACTACAGGTATCTCCGAAAGTATCTGTTGGGTTGACACGGATCGAGACTGGGATTTGTCATTCCGTATGACGGAGAGGTATCACTGGGCCCACTCGATAATGCATCATCATAATGAGCTCAAAGTGACCAAGTGTCTGGTCACGGGATCATGCATTACGGTACGAGTAAAGTGACTTGCCGGTAACGAGACTGAACAAGGTATTGGGATACCGACGATCGAGTCTCGGGCAAGTAACATACCGATTGACAAAGGGAATTGTATACGGGGTTGTTTAATCCTCGACATCGTGGTTCATCCGATGAGATCATCGTGGAGCATGTGGGAGCCAACATGGGTATCCAGATCCCGCTGTTGGTTATTGACCGGAGAGTCGTCCCGGTCATGTCTGCATGTCTCCCGAACCCGTAGGGTCTACACACTTAAGGTTCGGTAACGCTAGGGTTGTGAAGATATGTATATGCAGTAACCCGAATGTTGTTCGGAGTCCCGGATGAGATCCCGGACGTCACGAGGAGTTCCGGAATGCTCCGGAGGTAAAGAATTATATATAGGAAGTGATGTTTCGGCCATCGGGACAAGTTTCGGGGTTATCGGTATTGTACCGGGACCACCGGAGGGGTCCCGGGGGCCCACCGGGTGGGGCCACCTGTCCCGGGGGGGCACATGGGCTGTAGGGGGTGCGCCTTGGCCTGGATGGGCCAAGGGCACCAGCCCCAAAAGCCCATGCGCCTAGGGTTCCACTTAAGGGAAGAGTCCAAATGGTGGAAGGCACCTCTAGGTGCCTTGGGGGGGAGGGAAACCTCCCCTTGGCTGCCGCACCTAGGAGATTGGATCTCCTAGGCTGGCGCACCACCCCCCTTGGCCCTCCTATATATAGTGGGGGAGAGGAGGGACTTGAGACACCAGCCCCTGGCGCCTCCCTCTCTCCCCGTTACGTCTCTCTCTCGTAGTATAGGCGAAGCCCTGCTACTGTGACGCCCTGCATCCACCACCACGCTGTCGTGCTGCTGGATCTTCATCAACCTCTCCTCCCCCCTTGCTGGATCAAGAAAGGAGGAGACGTCATCCGCTCCGTACGTGTGTTGAACGCGGAGGTGCCGTCCGTTCGGCGCTTGGTCATCGGTGATTTGGATCACGTCGTGTTCGACTACATCAACCCCGTTCTTTGAATGCTTCCGCTCGCGATCTACAAAGGTATGTAGATGCACCCAATCACTCGCTGCTAGATGAACTCATAGATGGATCTTGGTGAAACCGTAGGAAAATTTTTGTTTTCTGCAACGTTCCCCAACATAAAAAGCATGATTGCAATGATTTTATTATAAATTCTATTTATATAAATTTTGGTAATAATATGCAACACCCTAAGCTTGGGGATGCTAGTTTTGCTATGTCCTCTACTTGTTGCAATGATCATGATTGGGGTGATTCTTCTTATGATCTTGAAAATTTATTTAAGCCCCATGATGAGTATGAGATTGATAATAGTGTTTGCAATATTATTGAAAGTGGGTTTGGAATAGTGTCAACTTTAGATCCCACATATTTGGAGAATGTTCAATCTTATGAAAATTTTGATAAAAGTGGGTTTGGAGAAGTCATGACTTTAGTTAATGTTAATCCCACTATTTTGGAAGAGTGTCAACTTTGCATGCATGTGGATTGTGTTGAAAATATTTTATGTCATAGCTATTTTTTTGAATTTTCTTATGATCCTACATGTAATCATTATGAGAGAGGAAAATATGGTGGTAGAAATTTTCATGTTACTAAATTACCTCTCGTTATGTTGAGATTACTATTGTTTCTGTCCTCTTCCATGCATATGCTAGTTTTTGCTTGCCATGATAATTTGTTTGCCTATAAGATGCCTATGCATAGGAATTATGTTAGAATTAGATGTGTTTGTCACATGTTTTATGATGCTCTGTTTGTGCTTCAATTCTTGTCTTTCATGTGAGCATCATTGAAATTATCAATGCCTAGATAAAAAGACTTTAAAGAGAAGCGCTTGTTGAGAGTCAACCCAATATTTTTCCTTGCTGTTATTCAATAAATAATTTATATAGCCTCTGTTTTTGTTGTGTTTTTTGTGTTTAATTAGTGTTTGTGCCAAGTAGAACCATTGGGAAGACTTGGGGAAAGTCTTGTTAATCTTGCTGTAAAAAACAGAAACTTTAGCGCTCATGAGAACTCCTACCATTTTTGATATTTAGTTAATTCTTTTTGCAGATGATTAATAGATAAATTACTCACGTCCAGAAATTTATTTTAGAATTTTTGGGGTTCCATATCTTGCGCTAGATTCAGATTACTACATACTGTTCTGTTTTTGACAGATTCTGTTTTTCGTGTGTTGTTTGCTTATTTTGATGAATCTATGGCTAGTAAAATAGTTTATAAACCATAGAGAAGTTGGAATACAGTAGGTTTAACACCAATATAAATAAAGAATGAGTTCATTACAGTACCTTGAAGTGGTCTTTTGTTTTCTTTCGCTAACGGAGATCACGAGATTTTCTACTTTAAGTTTTGTGTTGTGAAGTTTTCAAGTTTTGGGTAAAGATTTGATGGATTATGGAACAAGGAGTGGAAAGAGCCTAAGCTTGGGGATGCCCATGGCACCCCCAAGATAATCTAAGGACACCTAAAAGCCAAAGCTTGGGGATGCCCCGGAAGGCATCCCCTCTTTCTTCTACTTCTATCGGTAACTTTACTTGGAGCTATATTTTTATTCACCACATGATATGTGTTTTGCTTGGAGTGTCTTGTATGATTTAAGTCTTTATTTTTTAGTTTACCACAATCATATTTTCTGTACACACCTTTTGATAGAGACACACATGATTCGGAAATTATTAGAATACTTTATGTGCTTCACTTATATCTTTTCAGTTATATAGTTTTGCTCTAGTACTTCACTTATATCTTTTAGAGCACGGTGGTGGATTTGTTTTATAGAAACTTTTGATCTATCATGCTTCACTTAGATTATTTTGAGAGTCTTAAATAGCATGATAAATTGCTTAAATAATCCTAATATGCTAGGTATACAAGATTAATAATAAAATTCTCTTATGAGTGTGTTGAATACTATGAGAAGTTTGATGCTTGATAATTGTTTTGAGATATGGAGATGGTGATATTAGAGTCATGCTAGTTGAGTAGTTGTGAATTTGAGAGATACTTGTGTTAAAGTTTGTGATTCCCATAGCATGGACGTATGTTGAACCGTTATGTGATGAAGTCGGAGCATGATTTATTTATTGATTGTCTTTCTTATGAGTGGCGGTCGGGGACGAGCGATGGTCTTTTCATACCAATCTATCCCCCTAGGAGCATGCGCGTAATACTTTGCTTTGATAACTTGTAGATTTTTGCAATAAGTATATGAGTTCTTTATGACTAATGTTGTGTCCATGGATTATACACACTCTCACCCTTCCACCATTGCTAGCCTCTCTAATACCGTGCACCTTTCTCTGGTATCATACACCCACCATATACCTTCCTCAAAACAGCCACCATACCTACCTATCATCGCATTTCCATAGCCATTCCGAGATATATTGCCATGCAACTTTCCACCATTCCGTTTACTATGACACGCTCCATCATTGTCATATTGCTTTGCATGATCATGTAGTTTACATTGTATTTGTGGCAAAGCCACCGTTCATAATTCTTTCATACATGTCACTCATGAGTCATTGCATATCCCGGTACACCGCCGGAGGCATTCAGATAGAGTCATATTTTGTTCTAAGTATCGAGTTGTAATTATTGAGTTGTAAGAAAATAAAAGTGTGATGATCATCATTATTAGAGCATTGTCCCAGTGAGGAAAGGAAAGGATGATGGAGACGAAAAAAAGAGGCCATAAAAAAAGAGAAAAGGCCCAAATAAAAAATGAGAGAAAAAGAGAGAAGGGACAATGCTACTATCCTTTTACCACACTTGTGCTTCAAAGTAGCACCATGATCTTCACGATAGAGAGTCTCCTTTGTTATCACTTTCATATACTAGTGGGAATTTTTCATTATAGAACTTGGCTTGCATATTCCAATGATGGGCTTCCTCAAAATGCCCTAGGTCTTCGTGAGCAAGCAAGTTGGATGCACACCCACTTAGTTTCTTTTTGAGCTTTCATATACTTATAGCTCTAGTGCATCCGTTGCATGGAAATCCCTACTCACTCACATTGATATCTATTGATGGGCATCTCCATAGCCCGTTGATACGCCTAGTTGATGTGAGACTATCTTCTCCCTTTTTGTCTTCTCCACAACCACCATTCTACTCCACCTAAAGTGCTATGTCCATGGCTCATGCTCATGTATTGCGTGAAGATTGAAAAAGTTTGAGAACACCAAAAGTATGAAACAATTGCTTGGCTTGTCATCGGGGTTGTGCATGATTTAAATACTTTGTGTGGTGAAGACAGAGCATAGCCAGAGTGCCAGACTATTTGATTTTGTAGGGATAACTTTCTTTGGCCATGTTATTTTAAAGAGACATAATTGCTTAGTTAGTATGCTTGAAGTATTATTATTTCTATGTCAATATTGAGCTTTTGTCTTGAATCTTTTGGATCTGAATATTCATACCACAATTAAGAAGAATTACATTGAAATTATGCCAAGTAGCATTCCACATCACAAATTCTGTTTTTATCATTTACCTACTCGAGGACGAGCGGGAATTAAGCTTGGGGATGCTTGATATGTCTCCAACGTATCTATAATTTTTGATTGCTCCATGCCATATTATCTTCTGTTTTGGAAATTATTGGGCTTTATTATCCACTTTTATATTATTTTTGGGACTAACCTATTAACCGGAGGCCCAGCCCAGAATTGATTTTTTTTGCCTATTTTAGGGTTTCGAAGAAAAGGAATATCAAACGGAGTCCAAACGGAATGAAACCTTCGGGAACGTGATTTTTGGAACGAACAAGATCTAGGAGACTTGGACCCTACGTCAAGCAACCAACAGGGAGGCCACGAGGTAGGGGGCACGCCTACCCCACCCCCCCAGGCGCACCCTCCACCCTTGTGGGCCCCCTGTTGCTCCACCGACGTCCTTCCTCCTATATATACCTACGTACCCCCAAACGATCAGATACGGAGCCAAAACCCTAATTCCACCACCGTAACTTTCTGTATCCACGTGATCCCATCTTGGGGCCTATTCCGGAGCTCCGCCGGAGGGGCATCGATCACGGAGGGCTTCTACATCAACACCATAGCCTCTCCGATGAAGTGTGAGTTGTTTACCTCAGACCTTTGGGTCCATAGTTATTAGCTAGATGGCTTCTCCTCTCTTTTTGGATCTGAATACAAAGTTCTCCCCCTCTCTTGTCGAGATCAATTCGATGTAATCTTCTTTTGCGGTGTGTTTGTTGAGACAGATGAATTGTGGGTTTATGATCAAGTTTATCTATGAACAATATTTGAATCTTCTCTTAATTCTTTTATGTATGATTGGTTATCTTTGAAAGTCTCTTCTAATTATCAGTTTGGTTTGGCCTACTAGATTGATCTTTCTTTCAATGGGAGAAGTGCTTAGCTTTGGGTTCAATCTTGCGGTGTCCTTTCCCAGTGACAGTAGGGGCAGCAAGGCATGTATTGTATTGTTTCCATCGAGGATAACAAGATGGGGTTTTCATCACACTGCATGAGTTTATCCCTCTACATCATGTCATCTTGCTTAAGGTGTTACTCTGTTCTCTTGAACTTAATACTCTAGATGCATGCTGGATAGCGGTCGATGTGTGGAGTAATTGTAGTAGATGCAGGCAGGAGTCGGTCTACTTGTCTCGGATGTGATGCCTATATACATGATCATACCTAGATATTCTCATAACTATGCTCAATTCTGTCAATTGCTCAACAGTAATTTGTTCACCCACCGTAAAATACTTATGCTCTTGAGAGAAGCCACTAGTGAAACCTATGGCCCCCGGGTCTATCTTCATCATATTAAATCTTCCAATACTTAGTTATTTTCATTGATTTTATTTTATTTTGCATCTTTATCATAAAAATACCAAAAATATTATCTTATCATATCTATCAGATCTCACTCTCGTAAGTGACCGTGTAGGGATTGACAACCCCTTATCGCGTTAGTTGCGAGGATTTATTTGTTTTGTGTAGGTGCGAGGGACTCACGCGTAGCCTCCTACTGGATTGATACCTTGGTTCTCAAAAACTGAGGGAAATACTTACGCTACTTTGATGCACCACCCTTTCCTCTTCAAGGGAAAACCAACGCAAGTGCTCAAGAGGTAGCACTAGCTATCTTACGATCATGCAAAGCAATATGACAACGATGCTCAAGTCATGTATATGATGATGATGGAATTTGCATGGCAATATATCTCGGAATGGCTATGGAAATGCCATGGTAGGTAGGTATGGTGGCTGTTTTGAGGAAGGTATATGGTGGGTTTACGGTACCGGCGAAAGTTGCGCGGTACTGGAGAGGCTAGCAATGGTGGAAGGGTGAGAGTGTGTATAATCCATGGACTCAACATTAGTCATAAAGAAATCACATACTTATTGCAAAAGTCTATTAGTCATCAAAACAAAGTACTACGCACATGCTCCTAGGGGGATAGATTGGTAGGAAAAGACCATCGCTCGTCCCCGACCGCCACTCATAAGGAAGACAATCAATAAATAAATCATGCTCCGACTTCATCACATAACGGTTCACCGTACGTGCATGCTACGGGAATCACAAACCTCAACACAAGTATTTCTACTAATCCACAACTACCCACCAGCACGACTCTAATATCACCATCTTTATATCGCAAAACTATTGCAAGGAATCAATCATATCATATTCACTGATGTACAAGTTTTATGTAGGATTTTATGACTAACCATGTGAATGACCAGTTCCTGTCATCTCTCTAAATAGATATAAGTGAAGCAAGAGAGTTTAATTATTTGTAGAAAAGATATGCCCACTCTCTAACAAATATAAGTGAAGCAAAAGAGTTCTACAAATGGCGGTTGTCTAAGTGAAGAGAAACAGGCAAACCAAACTTCAAATGATATAAGTGAAGCGCATGAAGCATTCTAAAAAGCCATACTCAAAGAATATAAGTGAAGTGTAATGAGCATTCTATAAATCAACCAAGGGCTACCTCATACCAGCATGGTGCATAAAATAAAGATGAAAACTAAATGCAAAAGACGCTCCAAGATTGCACATATCGCATGAACGAAACTAATCCGAAAACATACCGATACTTGTTGAAGAAAGAGGGGATGCCTTCTGGGGCATCCCCAAGATTAGACGCTTGAGTATCCTTGAATATTTACTTGGGGTGCCTCAGGAATCCCCAAACTTGAGCTCTTGCCTCTCTTCCTTCTTCTCACATCGAGACCTTCTTGATCATCGAACATTTCATCCACACAAAACTTCAACAGAAAACTCGGTAAGATCCGTTAGTATAATAAAGCAAATCACTACTCTAAGCATTGTTGAAAACCAATTCATATTTTGTTTTTGCATAGTGTCTACTGTAATATAACTTTTCCATGGCTTAATCCACTGATATAAATCATTAGTTTCATCAAAACAAGCAAACTATGCATCAAAAACAGAATCTGTATAAAACAGAACAGTCTGTAACAATATGAACATTCACCATACTTCTAATACTCGAAAAATTCTTACAAAATTAGGAAAAATAAAAAAATTGTATAGAAAGACAGTGCAAAAGGAATCAGAACCATTTGACGTTCCAGTAAAAAATGTAAAATTGCGCACTACAGCCAAAGTTTCTGTCCTGCACCGTACAAACCAACAAGCATCTAAAACATCCTAAAGGCAAACCTTAGCACATTATTTTTATAATACAATGGAATTGTACAAGGGGATAATTTTTTTTTTAAAAGTTTCTATAATCAAGATTCACAAAGTTGCCGTGATCATGAACAAAGTTCAAGGAGCTCTCCCACTTCAACAATGCTTGTCTTTCTCACTTTCACTTTCCTTTTTGAAAAAGATCTAGGTTCCCCTCTTTATTTTTGTTGTTTTTAAACTATATAAAAGCACTCAACAGAAGTAAATGACTCTCTAAAACTTCCGGGTTGTCTCCCTGGCAGCGCTTTCTTTAAAGTCATTAAGCTAGGCATATAGTGCTCAAGTAATGAATCCACCCGGATCCCAAGGTATATCAAAGCCAATTTTAATTAACAATGATTTGTACTTTAGTAGTGAGCACAAAGTAACATATATCATGCAAGAATGAAGTCTAACTCAATTCCTATGCATCAGCATGCCATAAAAGAACAATTCATGCACACATAGTAAAGGCCAATGCATAGTATAAACAGTTTCTTGCAATTTTATCATATTGGAAACATAGAGAGGTGGAGATATAGTTCCTCTCTCATAATAATTGCAAGTAGGAGCAGCAAGAGGATGCATATTATATCTATCAAAATCATCATGTGTAGTAGTAAAAGGCAACCCATAATTATAATCCTTAAAGAGCACAAACTTCTCCGATATAGTGTAGTTGGGAGAATTCAAAAAGATAATAGGACTATCATGTGTGGGTGCAATAGGAACAATTTCATTTTTAACATAAAGAACTATAGCAAGTTCATCTCCATAAGCATAATTCATATTGGCATCTTGGCCACAAGCATAGAAAGCATCATCAAAAAGGGATATTTCAAAAGAATCAACGGGATCATAGCAATTATCATAGCATTCATCCTTCGGTAAGCATGAAGGGGAATTAAACAATGTATGAGTTGAAGAGTTACCCTCATTAGAAGGTAGGCACGGGTGATCAATCCGCTCTTCCTCGTTTTGTTCTTCGCTCTCCTCCTCATCTTTTTCATCCAATGAGCTCACAGTTTCATCAACTTCTTCTTCCATAGATTCCTGCAAAATATTAGTCTCTTCTTGGACAATGGAGACTTTCTCAATAAGCGCATTAATATAGGAATTATATTCATAATTATCATAGCAATATTTTAGGATAGCTAAATTTTCAGGCCTATAAACATCATCATCAAAAACTTCATTCTTTTCAAACAAAGATTCAATTTCATAAGCACCCTTAAAAGCAACAAATTCTTCTATTTGTTCCACATCATAGTAATCATATATACCTCTAGCATAAGAAGCCAAAGTTCCATTATCATTAAATTCACATGAAAAGGGAAGGTGTGGAGCCTTCAACCTAGAGCAACAAGTGTAATCATATCTCAAGCATAGTTGCCTAGCATACCAATACAACATATAAATTTGATCCCATAATAGTTTCCCTTTTTGTGTCAAGCAATAATCCCTAAAGTATTCACGTTGATCCAACATTACTCCCATTACCAGATTGAATGGGGTTTTCTCAGGATTATCAAAGTAGTACATAATTTCTGTCACATAACGAGCATCGAGGGTTTCAGGAGGTTCCTCCTCTCCATGAGCAGAAAGTACACCTAATTTTTTTGGTATTTCATGTTCCATATCCATAACTAAAGATAGAGAACAACTAAGAACAGAAAATAAAAATTACTTACTGATAAAGCAAACAAGCACACATGAGAATATTCACCCCACGCTATTGCTCCCCGGCAACGGTGCCAGAAAAAGGTCTTGATAACCCACAAGTATAGGGGATCGCAACAGTTTTCGATAAGTAAGAGTGTTGAACCCAACGAGGAGCTAAAGGCAGAACAAATGTTCGCTCAAGTTCTATCAACCACTGATACAACTCTACGCACGCTTGATGTTCGCTTTACCTAGAACAAGTATGAAACTAGAAGTACTTTGTAGGTATTTTTGGATAGGTTTGCAAGATAATAAGGAGTACGCAAATAAAAAGTAGGGGTTGTTGTAAGTAAAGAAGCAATAAAGTAAATATAGAGAGTGTGGAAAAGTGGTGGTAGGAGTTGTGAAATTGCCCCTACGCAATTGACTACTTTACTAGACCGATAGCAAGTATTATGTGGGAGAGGCCACTGCTAGCATGTCATCCCTGACTTGGAATTCTATGCACTTATGATTGGAACTATTAGCAAGCGTCCGCAACTACTAACGTTCATTAAGGTAAAACCCAACCATAGCATTAGTATATATTGGTCCCCCTTCAATCCTGTATGCATCAATTTCTATGCTAGGCTAAAGCTTTTGTCACTCTTGCCCTCCAATACATAGTCCTATCAACATACAACTAACCCTATGGTGTGATCCATGCGCGTGCTCATATGATGGGTACCAAAGGATAGCAACATAACCACAAGCAAATTAAATCAATCATAGCAATTCACCAACCACCGATAGGACAACGAAAATCTACTCAGACATCATAGGATGGCAACACACCATTGGATAATAATATGAAGCATAAAGCACCATGTTGAAGTAGAGGGTACGGCGGGTTGCGGGAGAGTGGACCGCTGTAGATAGAGGGGGGGAAGGTGATGGAGATGTTGGTGAAGATGGCGGAGGTGTTGGTGTAGATCGCGGTGATGATGATGATGGCCACGGCAGCGTTCCGGCGCCATCGGAAGAGAAGGGGAGAGGGGGCCCCTTCGTCTTCTTCTTCCTTGACTTCCTCCCTAGATGGGAGAAGGGTTTCCCCTCTGGTCCTTGGCCTCCATGGCATGGAAGGGGCGAGAGCCCCTCCGAGATTGGATATGTCTCTCCGTCTCTCTCTGTTTCTACGTTCTGTCCTGCTGCCCTTTCACCGTTTCGTATATATATGGAGATCCATAACTCCGCTTGGACCGAAATATTCACCGTGATTTTTTACCAAAAAATAGTTGTCTTGTGGCCAAAGAAGGGCATCAACCGCCTTATGGGTGGACCACGAGGGTGAGGGGCGCGCCCAGGGGGGTGGGGCGCGCCCCCTGCCTCGTGCCCACGTCGGACACCGTTTCGCGTTGATCTTTCTCCTAGATTTTCCAAATATTCCAAAAATAAGCTCCGTCCGTTTTTATCTCGTTTGGACTCCGTTTGATATGGATATTCTGCGAAACATAAAACATGCAACAAATAGGAACTCGCACTGGGCACTGGATCAATATGTTAGTCCCAAAAATAATATAAAAAGTTGCCAAAAGTATATGAAAGTTGTAGAATATTGGCAGGGAACAATCAAAAATTATAGATACGACGGAGACATAGCAAGCTTCTTGAAAAGGAAAGCCAAGCGAAAGCGGCTGGCCTGAAGAAAGTCATGGAAGCAGCCAAGGATACCCGCTCTGAAATCAGAGCGACGAAGGAGGAGCTCCGTCAGGCCGGAGATATCACAGCTGGGAAACCCTTTTTGTTGCAGAGAAGTTCGGAGATCCGAAGTATGCCCCTCTGGATCAATTATGGAGTACTGCAGACGCATATTCGGAATTGGCAATGAGTGCTACTGATGCGACTAAGTTTTTCAAAGATTAGAAAGATCATGAAGTGGAAATTTTGTTCTGGTCGTAGTTTAGTGCTCCAACACGTCTGTTGCTGTTAAATGAACAAATGGCCGAGTGGGCCGAGCTCCATAGGTTGTCCGGACTTGCCATGAGGTCTGTCGTGGATCATCTTTGGCCGAAGGGACCAAGGCTGAATAGTTATTTTGATTTAGTGCAACGATTCCTTGGTGCTGTGCCACATATCAACGCTGTAAAGAGGTCGGCGTGCATAGAGGGTGCGCGGATGGCCCTTGCTCGTGTTAAGACATACTAGGCAGAGATGGAGGCCACCGCTATTGCAACCCGGGATCCGGCCATAGGCCAGGTCCCGGCTGAGCACTATTGTGAAGAAGTCCTAGAAGGCGCTCGTTTAATAGAGGCTCAGTGCTTGAAGAGTATCATGTTCGAGTGACATGTATCCCAATTGTAAAAACAATGCTATGTGGATTATAAAGGATGTGTTTATACTTTTGCCTGAAAGTATTATGATACCTCCTGTGCAGCCGTTTATGTATGTATATAACCTGAAAGTTTGCAGTCGTCGGCTTCATCCCCCACACACATAATGCGGGGGTGTTCGGAAAAGCGCGTATTCACACTTGACCCAACGTCTTGGTCCATTAAGGAGGTGACAACGCGGCAAACAAGGCAATCGGACTATATAGTTTTAACACTTTCACTTAGCCATAGGAGTTTGATGGTGGGGCTACTATATAGCCCCTGGTACTTCCGCGCTCATCCGAACACGGTGCGCGTACATACATGACTGGGAAACGGGTCCTTCGTTAATGCGGAGGAATCGCAAAGATTCCATTGAGTCATCGAGTGGTTGACCAGTCTCTCGCTTTATCATGACAGTCAGTTTTCGGCTTTCTCTACTAAGGTGCTCATCCAGATGAACCAGGGCACAATCGCAGTAGTTCTCTCGGTGCCACCTTAGCCGATAGAGCGGAACATAAGGTAGCAAAACACGGGAGCCGGGCAAACCCAACTATTGACCAAAGACATGATTCGGAGCTGATGCATATAAGGCCAAACTCGCGACGCCGAACACTCCCTAAGGTATTCAGACTTTACAACATATACTGGGCTGAGTAACGCCCTTGATAATGAGCCCTGAATTTCTAGGTACTGGCATTAGTCTGACGTGAAAAACTGCCCATAGCGCCAGCATCCCTTTCGGTTGTGTTGAGTATCCGGAGGGAGTGAAGCAACAAGAGACATTAAAAAAGGTTTACACAGGGTCTTAATCTAAAAAGAAGCCTTTGAGTGAGGCCCTGCTGCACGTCTGCGCCTGTGTCTCCGTTGTGCCGTATCCTGTAAGGGTGTAGCACGATGATCATCTGTAAAAGAGAAAAACCCAGGTGAAATTCTTTGTGCGAAAAATTGGTTATTCTTAATGAACCATTAAAATGCAATTTTAAATAGGGTCAAGCTGAACTGTAGCCCTTTTTACATGCGAGAAGCCCCTAGCACCACCTATGGGGGTATATCTATCGACCCAATCTCAGGTTTATCTGAGCTGTTACAGCTAGTGGTGCGCCGGACTCGTCTAACCGTGTCCGCTGTCTTGACGACCGATCATTTCTTCTGGTTGGAGAGGTCGTTTAGTGATTGGCTGCTAGAGCCGCCACATATTCCTTCCTACGTGAGGAACGCTTTGTGTTTCCGCTAACTATGATGATGCCACGTGGACCAGGCATCTTAAGCTTAAGATAAGCATAATGTGGTACTGCATTAAAACGAGCGAAGGCCGTTCTTCCGAGTAGTGCGTGATGGCTTCTTTGGAATGGAGTGATGTCAAAGGTTAATTCTTTGCTTCGGAAGTTGTCGGGAGAACCGAATACAACCTCTAGTACTAGAGAGCCCGTGCAGCGGGCCTCTGGGCCTGGTATTAGTCCTTTAAAGGTAGTATTGCTTTGGCTGATTCTTGTCGGGTCTATCCCCATTTTGCGGACGGTGTCCTGATATATCAGATTAAGACTACTACCGCTGTCCATAAGGACTCGAGTGAGATGGTATCCGTCAATTATTGGGTCTAGCACCGAGGCAACCGATCCTCCGTGCTGGATACTTGTCAGGTGATCCCTGCGATCAAAACTGATCAGGAAGGCCAACCAAGGGTTGTACTTGGGGGTGACAGGCTCCATGGCGTATACGTCTCGGGGTGCGTGTTGGCGCCTCCTCTTCGGTATGTGAGTTGCGTAAATCATGTTCACCGTTTTGACCTCTGGTGGGAATTTTTTCTGTCCCCCGGTGTTCGGCTGGCGAGGCTCATCCTTGTCTTCGCTTGGTGTCTCCCTCCCCTTGTGTTCGGCGTTTAGCTTGCCGACCTGCTTGAAGACCTAGCATTTTCTGTTGGTGTGATTTGCAGGTTTGTCGGAGGTGCCATGAATCTGACATAATCTGTCTAGAATCTTGTTTAGGCTGGACGGTCCATCTCTGCTGCCTTTAAATGGCTTTTTCCGTTGATCGGGTCGAGAGCCCCTAAATCCGGCGTTTACCGCCGTGTTGTCTGGGTTATCTTTGTTGTTTCAACGCTTGCTTTTATTACGTCGTGGTTTCCCGTTGCATTCCCTGACTTCAGATGTGCCTGGGTTGCTAATACGTCTCCGTCGTATCTACTTTTCCAAACACTTTTGCCCTTGTTTTGGACTCTAACTTGTATGATTTGAATGGAACTAACCCAGACTGACGCTGTTTTCAGCAGAATTGCCATGGTGTTGTTTTATGTGCAGAAAACAAAAGTTCTCGGAATGACCTGAAACTCCACGGAATATCTTAGAATAAATTATAAAAAATCCTCGCCAAAGATGAAGACCAGGGGGCCCACACCCTGTCCACGAGGGTGGGGGCGCGCCCTACCCCCTGGGCGCGCCCCCTGCCTCGTGGGCCCACGGTGGCCCTCCTCCACTTATTCATGCACCCATCTTCTTCCTCTGTCTCACACAAACCCGAAAAACCAACTCAAGCTCGTGTTCCAGCAACTTTTGCTGCGATTTTCGATCTCCTTGCTCAAAGCACCTCTCGCAAAACTGCTTGGGGAGATTGTTCCTTGGTATGTGACTCCTCCATTGGTCCAATTAGTTTTTGTTCTAGTGCTTTATTCATTGCAAATTTGTGCTGCATAGGTGACCATGTTCTTGAGCTTGCATGTCAAATATATATGGTTCCAAGTAGTTCTAATGCTTGATATATGCTCTAGGCACTTGTATGAGTAGTTGCTATCAATCTTATTGAAGTTGGTTCACTTTGTTTGAAGTTACTAAAAATTTCAGATTGTTTTGGAAATAATGAAGAGACTTTTGAGGGGCTCATCGAGCCGAAGTTCTAAGGAGAAACAAAAGGAAGAAGAACAGAAGCCCAAATTTAATCTGCCTCGTATCGCGGAGGTCCGGTCGTGTGAATGGCCTTCCGATGACTTCTTGAGGAGTGCCGGGATTTATGAAGATTTCTATCTATTGATTGAGAACGCCGGCCTCACCAACTTCCTCCGCGACCAACGTCATCAGTATCTCTTACTCACAAATACTTTTGTGTAGAACTTCTACTTTTTCCCTAAGAAATCACCTCCAACAGTAGAGTTCCATTTATATGATGTTGCTAGGGAGATGACATTAGCTGCATTTTGCGAGGTTTGCAAAATACCTTTCGAGGGTTCTTTAGATGAACCACACCGTAATGAAGTGGAAGCTTATATTGACACTATCACTGTGGGAGAAACCAGGAAGGTTTCTGATGCAAGAATTACTAGCATACATTTCCCTGTTTTATGCTACTTTGCCTTATTTGCTAGTCATTGCTTGATTGGTCGCGGGAACTGTGGGAACCTTAGTATTCCTGATATTATTATTTTTCTCTGTGGTTTATACCACAATAACTCTGTTAGTATGGGTGGAATTGTTGCTAGACGGTTGAGTATGAACCGTACTAAGGGCCCCATCTTTGGAGGCATTTATGCTTCACGCCTAGCTGAACATTTTGAAATACCTATTAGGCATGAGGAGAAAGAAGAAACAGCGCTACCCCGTCCTTATTTAGATTATAAGAGTATGGTAGCGCATGATTTTCTTGTTAAGAATCGCGAAAGGGCGCTTAAATATAAATTGTACTTTGATAAACATCACCCTAAGACTATTACTTTGCCTGCTCCCTCTTTGTTTAACTTGTCTGCAGGTACTTACATTGTTCCGTGGGCGGCTGTTCAAGCCTATCGGAATCCTGCACCAGCCTCGGAACCAGAGCCTCCACGAATGTCTGTTTATTCTTGGGATCCTGAGGCGGTTGCCAGCCAGTGGCAGTCAGAGTCCTCTTCATCACATTATGATCCCAACTATTCTGCATCGCAGTACGACCCCAGCTTCACCTACGGATATCAGCCAGGTTATCCCTGGCAATAGACCAACTTAGGCCAAAAGCCTAAGCTTGGGGGAGTACGTATTTCCCACCGACATTACATTCATGTTCACACTCATTGCTAGATGTCAGTGCTCATACTCTTTCACTGTAATATCCATGCTAATTTATTTTCCTTTTTCCTTCTTTCTTCTTGTGAGTTTAATAAAGCTTAAGAAAAACAAAAAAATTAGTTAGTCTACTTTCCATGCTTGTAGTAGAATTAAAAAGAAAACCCAAAAATATTTCCCGTCCTTCTTTTGCTTGTTGGGAGCTTTCCCGTGTAAATAGTTTTTATTTTTCTTTTCCTTTCTTTGGGGGTCGAGAAGACTATATTGAAAATGCTTAGTGGCTCTTATATGCAAGATTGTTTATTTAACTTAGAGCCCATATTACTTGTCTTCTCTCTTGAGTTGAATGCTTGCAGATTCCAGCTTAGTCCAATGCACGTACACTCTTATTATTATACACACCATTCGGTCGTGCAAGTGAAAGGCAATACTGATGATATATGATGGACTCATTGGGATGAGAAAAGCTGGTATGAACTCGACCTCTCTTGTTTTTGTAAATATGATGATTCATCGTTCTTGATTCAGCTATTATGAAGTAAACATATTTGCAATGACATTTAGAGATTATAGTTGCTTGTGCCATGCTTGATTAGCTATGAGTTATAATGGTTAACCTTGCATGCCAACATGCTATTGAGATGATTATGATGTGGTATGATAGGATGGTATCCTCCTTTAAATGAATTGAGTGACTCGACTTGGCACATGTTCACGCATGTAGTTGAATCAAATCAACATAGCCTTCATGATATTTATGTTCATGGTGGATTATATCCTACTCATGCTTATATTGGGTGTGAATTAATTTTAATGCATGTTTATGACTGTTGTCGCTCTCTCAGTTGGTCGCTTCCCAGTCTTTTGCTAGCCTTCACCTGTACTAAGTGGGAATACTGCTTGTGCATCCAAACTCCTTAAACCCCAAAGTTGTTCCATATGAGTCCACTATACCTTCCTATATGCACTATCTACCTACCGTTCCAAGTAAATTTGTATGTGCCAAACTCCAAACCTTCCAATGAAATTCTGTTTTGTATGCTCGAGCAGCTCATGTGCAACTATGGCTGCCTATATCTTCCATGCTAGGTGGGTTATTCTTAAGAGGAGTGGACTCCGCTCCTCATTCACGAGAAAGGGCGGGTAACCGGGATGCCCAGTCCCATGATCCAAAAAGATCAAAGCAAATCAAAATAATTAAACAAAACTCCCCCTGGGACCCGTTGAATGTTGGAGGCACTCGTTGTTTCGAGCAAGCCATGGATTGATGCTTGTGGAGGAGGGGGAGTATAAACCTTTACCATTCTGTTTGGGAACTGCCTATAATGCATGTAGTATGGAAGATACAGCCATCTCATAGTTGTTACGTTGACAGTGAAAGTATGCCGCTCAAAATATTATTTATCTCTATTTCAAAAAACGAGCTCTGGCACCTCTACCAATCCCTGCTTCCCTCTGCGAAGGGCCTATCTATTTACTTTTATGTTGAGTCATCACCCTTCTTATTAAAAAGCACCCGCTGGATAGCACACTGTCGTTTGCATTCATTATGATTGGTTTATATTGGGTATGACTTGACTGGATCTCTTTTACCATGCATTACAATGTTTAGTCAGTCCTTGATCTTTAAAGGTTCTCTGCATGTATGTTTTGCGGTCTCAGAAAGGGCTAGCGAGATACCATTTTGTTATATCATGTTATGATTATTTTGAGAAAGTGTTGTCATCCGAGTTCTATTATTATGGCTCGCTAGCTGATTATGCTATGGATATGAGTAATTGTGAGACCTACGTGTTATTGTGAGTATGGTTAGTTCATAATAATTGCTGAAACTTGAATGCTGGCTTTTCATGTTTACAACAACAAGAGCAAACAGAGTTTGTAAAAGTTCTTCTTTTTCTCTTTCAGTTTGTCAACTAAATTGCTTGAGGACAAGCAAGGGTTTAAGCTTGGGGGAGTTGATACGTCTCCATCGTATCTACTTTTCCAAACACTTTTGCCCTTGTTTTGGACTCTACTTGTATGATTTGAATGGAACTAACCCGGACTGACGCTATTTTCAGCAGAATTGCCATGGTGTTGTTTTATGTGCAGAAAACAAAAGTTCTCGGAATGACCTGAAACTCCACGGAATATCTTAGAATAAATTATAAAAAATCCTCGCCAAAGATGAAGACCAGGGGGCCCACACCCTGTCCACGAGGGTGGGGGGCGCGCCCCTCCCCCCTGGGCGCGCCCCCTACCTCGTGGGCCCCCTGGTGGCCCTCCGACGCCAACTCCAACTCCATATATTGACTTTCGAGGAGAAAAAAATCAGAGAGAAAATTTCATCGCGTTTTACGATACGGAGCCACCACCAAGCCCTAATCTCTCTCGGGAGGGCTGATCTGGAGTCCGTTCGGGGCTCCGGAGAGGGGGATTCGTCACCGTAATCATCATCAACCATCCTCCATCACCAATTTCATGATGCTCACCGCCGTGCGTGAGTAATTGCATCATAGGCTTGCTGGACGGTGATGGGTTGGATGAGATTTATCATGTAATCGAGTTAGTTTTGTTATGGTTTGATCCCTAGTATCCACTATGTTCTGAGATTGATGTTGCTATGACTTTGCTATGCTTAATGCTTGTCACTAGGGCCCAAGTGCCATGATTTCAGATCTGAACCATTATGTTTTCATGAATATATGTGAGTTCTAGATCCTATCTTGCAAGTCTATAGTCACCTACTATGTGTTATGATCCGGCAACCCCGAAGTGACAATAATCGGGACCACTCCCGGTGATGACCATAGTTTGAGGAGTTCATGTATTCACTATGTGCTAATGCTTTGTTCCGGTTCTCTATTAAAAGGAGGCCTTAATATCCCTTAGTTTCCAATAGGACCCCGCTGCCACGAGAGGGTAGGACAAAAGATGTCATGCAAGTTCTTTTCCATAAGCACGTATGACTATTTCGGAATACATGCCTACATTATCATTGATGAACTGGAGCTAGTTCTGTGTCACCCTATGTTATGACTGTTACATGATGAACCACATCCGGCATAATTATCCATCATTGATCCGGTGCCTACGAGTTTTCCATATACTGGTTTACGCTTATTTACTTTTCCGTTGCTACTGTTACAATCACTACAAAAATACCAAAAACATTACTTTTGCTGTCTTTACTTTGTTACCGTTTACCACCACTATCATATTACTTTGCTACTAAACACTTTGCTGCAGATACTAAGTTTCCAGGTGTGGTTGAATTGACAACTCAGCTGCTAATACTTGAGAATATTCTTTGGCTCCCCTTGTGTCGAATCAACAAATTTGGGTTGAATACTCTACCCTCGAAAACTGTTGCGATCCCCTATACTTGTGGGTTATCAGTGCTGGTGCCGCTACAGGCCAGCCAGCTGTCTTCGCCCGCGCAAAAGTGGGTCATAAGGCTTGTTAGGGTTGTCATTGTCCTCGGTTTTTCCTGGCCGAGGTGTCTGGCGAGCCATTCGTCCCGGACACTGTGCTTGAAAGCCGCAAAGGCTTCAGCATCCGGGCAGTCGACAATTTGATTCTTCTTCGTGAGGAATCTGTTCCAAAGCTTACGGGCTGACCCTCAGGGTTGTTGAATTATGTGACTTAAATCGTCTGCGTCCGGAGGTCGGACATAGGTCCCTTGAAAATTGGCCCTAAAAGCATCCTCAAGCTCCTCCCAGGTTCCAATTGAGTTTTGGGGAGGCTTTTCAGCCAGTGCCGAGCTGGTCCTTTCAACTTGAGGGGCAGGAATTTGATGGCGTGGAGATCATCTCCGCGAGCCATGTGGATGTGAAGGATAAAGTCCTCAATCCAGACCCCAGGGTCTGTCGTTTCGTCGTATGCCTCTATGCTCACGGGTTTGAATCCCTCTGGAAATTCATCATCCAGCACCTCATCGGTGAAGCATAGGGGGTGCACAACACCCCTGTATTTGGTTGTGTCATGGCATTCTTCAAACGGTTGTAACGTTTGGTTTTGATACCGAGCTGTTATTCGGTCAGTATAGTCGTTTGGGCGGCCATGATTCTGTGCCGGAGCGCGCTTCCTAGATCAATAGATGGACCTGGCCATACTAGCTTTTTTGTGCATGTCTTCACGTAAGTCGTGCACAGACTTGTGTGCGACGTCGACACCGGATCCACGAAGGAAGGGGGTCCCGAACTGTGCGGATGTTGGTTTCAAAACCAATGTCGGTGTCAAAACCGGCGGATCTCGGGTAGGGGGTCCCAAACTGTGCGTCTAAGGCCGATTGTAACAGGAGGCGAGGGACACAATGTTTACCCAGGTTCGGGCCCTCTCGATGGAGGTAATACCCTACTTCCTGCTTGATTGATCTTGATGATATGAGTATTACAAGAGTTGATCTACCACGAGATCGTAGAGGCTAAACCCTAGAAGCTAGCCTATGATTATGATTGTTGTTGTCCTACGGACTAAACCCTCCGGTTTATATAGACACCGGAGGGGGCTAGGGTTACACAGAGTCAGTTACAGAGAAGGAGATCTACATATCCGAATCGCCGAGATACTCCCTCAGCCATTTTTATTAGATCTAAGGGTTGGCCAGTCGTCGGCTTCAGCCCCCACGTAGGTAGTACGGGGGTGTTCGGGATGAATCTAAACACTCTTTATCCCAACATTTGGTCCTTAAAGGAGATGTTTAGAGAAGGAAATATGCCCTAGAGGTAATAATAAAGTTGTTATTTATATTTCCTTATATCATGATAAATGTTTATTATTCATGCTAGAATTGTATTAACCGGAAACTTAGTACATGTGTGAATACATAGACAAACAGAGTGTCACTAGTATGCCTCTACTTGACTAGCTCGTTAATCAAAGATGGTTAAGTTTCCTAGCCATGGACAAAGAGTTGTCATTTGATGAACGGGATCACATCATTAGAGAATGATGTGATTGACTTGACCCATCCGTTAGCTTAGCACTTTGATCGTTTGGTTTATTGCTATTGCTTTCTCCATAACTTATACATGTTCCTATGACTATGAGATTATGCAACTCCCGAATACCGGAGGAACACCTTGTGTGCTATCAAGACCCACAACGTAAATGGGTGATTATAAAGATGCTCTACAGGTGTCTCCGATAAAGTTTTTTGAGTTGGCATAGATCGAGATTAGGATTTGTCACTCCGTGTATCGGAGAGGTATCTCCAGGCCCTCTCGGTAATGCACATCACTATAAGCCTTGCAAGCATTGTGACTAATGAGTTAGTTGCGGAACGATGCATTACGGAATGAGTAAAGAGACTTGCCAGTAACGAGATTGAACTAGGTATGAGGATACCGACGATCAAATCTCGGGCAAGTAACATACCGATGACAAAGGGAACAATGTATGTTGTTATGCGGTTTGACCGATAAAGATCTTCGTAGAATATGTAGGAGCCAATATGAGCATCCAGGTTCCGCTATTGGTTATTGACCAGAGATGTGTCTCGGTCATGTCTACATAGTTCTCAAACCTGTAGGGTCCGCACGCTTAACGTTCGATGACGAATTGTATTATGAGTTATGTGATTTGATGTACCGAAGGTTGTTCGGAGTCCTGGATGAGATCACGGACATGACGAGGAGTCTCAAAATGGTCGAGACGTAAAGATCGATATATTGGAAGGCTATATTCGACATCGGAAAGGTTCCGAGTGATTCGGGTATTTTTCGGAGTACCGGGGAGTTACGGGAATTCGCCGGGAGAAGTAATGGGCCTTATTAGGATTTAGTGGAGAGAGGGGAGAAGGGCCAAGAGGTGGTGAGCGCCTCCCCCCTGCCCAAACCGAATTGGACAACGGGTGGGGGCACAGCCCCCCTTTCCTTCTCCCTCTCCCTCTCTTTCCTTCTCTCCTACTCCGAATAGGAAAGAGGAGGGGAATCCTACTTGGACTAGGGAGTCCTAGTAGGATTCCCCACACCTTGGCGCGCCCCCTCTAGGGCCGGCCTCCTCTTCCTCCCTCCTTTATATACGTGGGCAGGGGGTACCCCAAAGGGACTCCAAGATTTGTCTTAGCCGTGTGCGGTGCCCCCCTCCACAGTTACACACCTCGGTCATATCGTCGTAGTGCTTAGGCGAAGCCCTGCGCCCGTAACTTCATCATCACCATCGCCAAGCCGTTGTGCTGACGGAACTCTTCTTTGGCCTCAACTGGATCAAGAGCCCGAGGGACGTCATCGAGCTGAACGTGTGCTGAACGTGGAGGCGTCGTACGTTCGGTACTTGGATCGGTCGGATCATGAAGACGTACGAATACATCAACCGCGTTGATTAAACGCTTCCGCTTACGGTCTATGAGGGTACGTAGACGATACTCTCCCCTCTCGTTGCTATGCATCACCATGATCTTGCGTGTGCGTAGGAATTTTTTTGAAATTACTACGTTCCCCAACGGTGGCATCCGAGCTAGCTTTATGCGTAGATGTTATATGCACGAGTAGAACACAAAGGAGTTATGGGCGTGGGTATATACATATTGCTTGCCGTCACTAGTTATTTCTTGATTCGGCGGTATTGTTGGATGAAGCGTCCCAGACCGACATTACGGGTACGCTTACGCGAGATTGGTTCTACCGACGTGCTTTGCACACAGGTGGCTGGTGGGTGTCAGTTTCTCCAACTTTAGTTGAATCGGATTCAATGAACATGGTTCTTTCTGAAGATCAAAAAGCAATCACTATAACGGGTTGTGGTTTTTGATGCGTAGGTAAGAACAGTTCTTGCTCAGCCAATAGCAGCCACGTAAAACTTGCAACAACAAAGTAGAAGAAGTTTAACTTGTTTTTGCAAGGCTTGTTGTGATGTGATATGGTCAAGACGTGATGAGATATAAGTTGTTGTATGAGATGATCATGTTTTGTTGAAGTTATCGGCAACTAGCATAAGCCTTATGGTTGTATCTTTATTGCATAAGATGCAAGCGCCAAATAAAATCTTTACTTTATCGCTATGCGATAGCAATAGTTGCAAGAACAATAGTTGGTGAGATGACCATGTGATGACACATTGATAGATATCAAGATGATGGAGATCATGGTGTCTTGCCGGTGATGATAGAGATCATGACGGTACTTTGGAGATGGAGATCAAAGGCGCAAGATGATCATGGCCATATCATGTCACATGTTTTGATTGCATGTGATGTTTATCCATTATGCATCTTATTTTGCTTAGTTCGGCGGTAGCATTATAAGATGATCTCTCACTAAATTTCAAGGTATAAGTGTTCTCCCTAAGTATGCACCATTGCGACAGTTCGTCGTGCCGAGACACCACGTGATGATCGGGTGTGATAAGCTCTACGTTCACATACAATGGGTGCAAGCCAGTTTTGCACATGCCGAATACTCGGGTTAAACTTGACGAGCCTAGCATATGCAGATATGGCCTCGGAACACTGGACACCGAAAGGTCGAGCGTGAATCATATATTAGATATGATCAACATAGTGATGTTCACCATTGAAAACTACTCCATCTCACGTGATGATCGGACATGGTTTAGTTGATTTGGATCACGTGATCATTTACATGACTAGAGGGATGTCTATCTAAGTGGGAGTTCTTAAGTAATATGATTAACTGAACTTAATTTATCATGAACTTAGTCCTGATAGTTTTTGCATATCTATGTTGTAGATCAATAGCTTGCGATGTAATTCCCCGTTTGTTATTGATATGTTCCTAGAGAAAAATAAGTTGAAAGATGATAGTAGCAATGATGGGGACTGGGTCCATGATTTGAGGATTATTGTCGGTGTCAAAACCGGCGGATCTCGGGTAGGGGGTCCCGAACTGTGTGTCCAAGGCGGATGGTAACAGGAGGTAGGGGACACGATGTTTACCCAGGTTCGGCCCTCTTGATGGAGGTAATACCCTACGTCCTACTTGATTGTTCTTGATGATATGAGTATTACAAGAGTTGATCTACCACGAGATCGTAGAGTCTAAACCCTAGAAGCTAGCCTATGGTATGATTGTCTGTTGTCCTACGGACTAAACCCTCCAGTTTATATAGACACCGGAGGGGGCTAGGGTTACACAAGGTCGGTTATAAGGGAGGAGATATACATATCTGTATCGCCTAGCTTGCCTTCCATGCCAAGTAGAATCCCATCCGGACACGAGACGAAGTCTTCAATCTTGCATCTTCATAGTCCAACAGTCCGGCCAAAGGATATAGTCCAGCTGCCCGGAGACCCCCTAATCCAGGACTCCCTCAGTAGCCCCTGAACGAGGCTTCAATGATGATGAGTCCGACGCGCAGTATTGTCTTCGGTATTGCAAGGCGGGTTCTACTCCAAATACTCCCTGGAAGATTTTTGAACACAAGGATAGTGTCCGTCTCTGCAAAACAAGTTCCACACCCCACCGTAGAGAGAATAATATTTCCACAAATCTAATCCGCTAACACGTTTAGCAACATCACATCATGTCATGGCTCGGTCATTATTTGAACCGTTTTCCTCAACCAGCACCGCACATATCGCGAGGCAGTTTTCTTGACACGTCTAGTCGAACCAGAGATCGTGTCCCCTTATCACGAGATTCTCATCAATACGGGCATGGGTAACCCAACCGCGCCATCAATTACGGCGCTCGGGGAGTAAGCGATTTTAACAGGTAAGTGGGGAGGTGCATCGCCTCCTCCGCCCGTATAAAGGGACAAAGATTCACCCTTTTTACCCACGCCTTCTTCCTCCTTGCTTACCCATCCTCGCACACTCGATCTCCAGCGCCCAAGTTCGCGTCTTTCTTCTCAAACCACTCCAAGCATGTCCGGAGCGGGAGGCAAGTGGATGGTCTCCTCCGTCACGAAGGAGAACATCACAAAGTTATGGGAAGCCGGATATCTGGCTGCGGATATCGCGCATCGGCTGCCAGATGAAGGGCAGATCATCCCTACGCCCGAACCCCATGAGAGGGTAGTTTTTCTTACCCACTTCGTCCTTGGACTGGGATTTCCCCTCCACCCGTTCGTCCGCGGGCTCATGTTCTACTATGGGCTGGATTTTCATGATCTGGCCCCCAATTTCATCCTCAACATCCCGGCGTTTATCGTCGTGTGCGAGGCCTTCCTCCGCATCAAGCCCCATTTCGGCCTGTGGCTGAAGACCTTCAATGTCAAACCGAAGGTGGTGGTCGGCCAGCAAGCAGAGTACGGAGGCGCCATGGTGGGCAAGATGCCTAATGTCACCTGGCTCGAAGGCTCCTATGTGGAGACCATAAAGGGGTGGCAATTAGGGTGGTTCTACATCACCGAGCCGCGCAACACCAACTGGGCGGCGGCCCCCAAATTTCGATCCGGAATACCCACACGGCTCACTTCCTGGAAAGAGAAGGGCCTGTCCTGGGGTTCTTTGGTAGAGCTGGCCGGACTCCAGACTTGCATCAGGAACATGATGAGCAAGAAAATCAAGCTTGTCAACGTGGTCCAGGTCATGCTCTTCCGCCGGATTCTCCCGTGTCAATGACGGGCATTCAATTTGTGGGAGTTTGACCCGGCCAAGCACCAGATGCTGCAAGAGCTCTATGACACGACACACTACGACGTCTGGAGGGTGCTGTTCAAGGGCGCCGAGGTACCTCCTTCCCTCACCGAGGACCGCGGACTCAACGCAAAGCGCCACGCCAATCCGGTAAGTTTCGATATCTCACAGGGTATTTATTTGCCCCAGTTAAATCATGTGTGGGATCTAAGATTCCATGTCATTAACATGACTGGATAAAGACAGCGGAGGAGCTCGTTTGCCCAGCCCCCCTGCCCGAAGATCCGGCAGATGTTCTCCTAACGGAGATGCTGGCTCCGACACCTTACGAGGTGCCGGCAAAGAAGGCCACGAAGAAAGCCACAGGGACCCGAAAGGGTCTCCGGAGCAAGGTTGTATCGGACTCATCGTCCGATGACTCCGACGCGCACTCCTCCCACGAAAACGAGGAGGAGGAGGAAAGTTCTCCCCCCAGCTGGGGGAGACAAGAAAAGGAAGGCCGACCCAACCGGGGAGGCCGAAGGGTCCAAGAAGGGAAGGACCCTCCCTACAGACTGCTCCACGACGGTCGCCTACAGCGGCGATGTGTGGCTACCCAGGGTCAAGCCCCTGGCGAAGTCGTAAGTATCCGGACACCATAGTAATTCATGGTATGTTTTATTGCACTGCTTCTACTTATGCCGAATATGACTATGCTGCCCGTCCCGAGCCCGTATCGACGTATCGTCAGACGGTTCTTTGGACTCGTCGGATATGAACAACGATTCACTTCCGACTGCCTCCACCCCTTTCCCTGCAGACAACGTCGAGGTGTTGTCTCAACAGACACTGGGCCAATGGGAGGTAGTTCTGGGGGCGCCTCGAGGCGACCTTCGGATCCTGGGCGCAAAGGGAGCAAAATCCCCACGGGCTCCAAGTTCGGCCCCCAGCCGAATACTGCCCCGGAACCTCTAGTGGTTCCGGACATCGACAGGCGATCTCCCATTAAGGGGGGCAAGCCGCCCATGCCAGTGTCCTCTGTCCATCCAGAGGCACCGGACAACCTGCTGGAAGCGCTCCGTGGCGCTTCCATCGACGAAGAGCACCGCACTATCATGAGTGCAGTGATTGAGAAAGTTTAGTCCGCCAAAAATGGACTGACCGAAGCTTGTGCCAGCCTCCTAACAGGCTTTGAGGTAAGCAATGAAAATATAGGAAAATATTACCGCATGGACAATAGCCCCTGATGCCCTATTCGCGAAGAAAGGCCGAATAGAGGATCAAATGATAACTCAGGAGTCTAATTAGAAAAATGTCTATGTGTATGTGCAGGCTTCACTACTGGCCGCTGCCGCACATACTGCAGAGGTCTCTGCGCTGAAGCAGGACCTGAAGCGGTCCGAGGACGAGCTCGGCCTTACCAAGAGGCAGCTCAAGGAGAGCAAAGGTAAGAAATACCCCTGTCTATATAGTTAAAAAGAAATTCGGGTGTAAAGCAATAGGATCATCATGGATTTGCCAGGGGCCACGACCGAAGTGGCAACCCTGAGGAAGGCGATGTCCGAGGCCGAAGACAAAGCGGCCAAGGAGCGCATTGAACGGGAGAAGCAAGAAACCTGAGTAGGCGAGGTGCAGCAAGAGCTCGAGGCTCTCACCAAAAAGCACGAGTCCTTGGAGCTTGACTCTAAGATGCGAGATTCCGAGCTCGCGCAGGCGCTTGAAAGCGTCCGAAGCGCCAAGGCCGAAGCCCACAAGGCCCTCCAGGAGATTGACGCGGTGAAGAAGATAGCAGTGGGTAAGGCAATCATTATGCAAAGCAAGCACGTGAAGGAGACTTTCCTTTTTCTTACCCGAGTTTAGAGCTCTCCAGGAGCGTTTGCAGATCTTCCCCGCAGTGTACTTGATACCACAGAGTTTTACCGAGCTGAGGAGGGGAGCTCGACGAAGAAGTTGTTCTGGTCACAGTATACTGGGACCGAACACCCGGTGCCCTTGAGCAACCAGCTAAAGCAATTGATCGAGCTTCACAAGGCGGCCGAACAGGCCATGAAGGGCCTTATAGTCCGGATGTGGCCCGGCGAGCCCCTGCCCGACACCTACTTCGGTCTCGTGAGGCGGCTTGTGGATACCTGCCCACAGCTTGAAGTCATAAAGCGGTCCGTCTGCATCGAGGGCGCGTGCAGGGCTTTTGCCCGGTCAAAGGTGCACTGGGCGAAGCTAGACGCCGTGAAGCTTGTGAAGGAGGGGCCGCCGGAGGGCAAGGAGCATCGCTGCCCAGAAAATTATTATGAGAGTGTCCTGAAGGGTTCCCGCCTAGTGGCGGATGAATGTGCCAAGGATGTAAATTTTGAATCAACATGTTCATGTGATCCTGTAATGTGAAACAAGTTCATTTGCGCTATACAACGCTTTTTAATTTAAAATATTACCTTCTGTGCGACCGTTTATGAAATCTGAGAGTTGGCCTGTCGTCGGCGTCTGCCCCCATGTAACTAGTACTGGGGTGTTCTGGATAAACCTGAGCACTCTTTATCCCAATTTTGGGTCCTTCGAGGGAGATGTTCAGCGCAACGAACCAGGCAATCGGACTATAAGGCTTTATCACTCTCCCTTAGCCATAGAAGTCTACAATTTTAAATTTTGGCGAAGCCCCTAGTATTCGGAAGGCCAAATTTGGGGCACTATACACGCCTAAGCTGGACAAGGCCGACTCCTCGCGCGAAGCGGAAAAAGTCTTTAAGGACTTGAGACCTCTCGAACAGCGACCAGTCTCTCGCCTTATCATGACAGTCAGTTTTCGGCTTTCTCTACTGAGGTGCTCGTCCAGAAGAACCGGGACACGATCGCAGTAGTTCTCCCACTGCTACCTTAGCCGATATAGCGGAACGTAAGGTACCAAAGCATGGGACCCAGGCAAACCCAACATTTGACCAAAGACATGATTCGGAGCTGATGCATATAATGCTATAAGTTCGGGGTGCCGCACTGTCGAAAGTGTTCGGACTTCTTGCACCGTATTATGGGGTAAACGAAAGCCCTTGGCGTACTGACCGTACCCGAACATGCGGGTGCGGATTGTCGTAAATGGACATATAAGAGAGAGAGAGAGAAATAAAAGCTTAAATAATGCAATGATAGACTAATGATATGCATTGTTATTTAAATAATACGTCGAAGCGTACTGGTAGAAGTAGTGCAATAAGAAGAAAGTAGGACAATTCGAAATGTCCTATCCCAGGGCAAGCTGCGCATAGATAGTGAAAAACAGGTATATCAATTATTACTAGAGACTACCTGGGGGTTCCCGTGTTCATCTTAGCTTCTTGCCGCCTTGGTTGTTGCTTCCGGAATGTGTCCGGCAATCGTACTGCCGGAAAGGGCTTCCAGAGAGTTAGGCCCTAAAAGAGAAAAGAAATGATAAAGGTATGCAGCCCCTAGGGCGGTTAAGCCGCATTGCGGGACGTGCCCTGATCGTGCCCCCGCCTATGTCCATGGTATTTTCAGTGCATAGTTATGTGCATGGATTTCGTTGCTTGACTGGGACTAGGACGCAGGCCGAATTGCTAGGCGAGATCTGAACATGACAGGCGATCCTGCTGCAGCTTGTTCCGGACTCGCTTGAAGGTGTCCGGGGGCTGTGACGCCGAATTAGTGGTCTGCCTTAAAAGGCTTCTTTGTGCTTCTGCTACAAGGGCCGCAGTGTACGCTTCTGCTCCCTCTTAGGAATGTGGGTTGCGTATATCATGTTCACCTTCTTCACTTGTGGGGGGAACCCCTTCTGTCCTCCTGTGTTCGGCGGCTGGGGCTCCTCCTCGTCATCACTATGCAGCCCCTTGTCCTTGTTTTTGGCTTTTAACTTGTCGGCCTACTTGAACACCCAGCATTCTTTGTTGGTGTGATTGGCTGGCTTGTCTGGGGTGCCGTGGATTTGACATGAGCGGTCCAGTATGCGATCCAAACTGGACGGAGCCGGAGTACTTCTTTTAAATGGCTTTTTCCGCTGACCGGATCTAGAGCCTCTGAATCCGGAATTGACTACCATATCTTCTGTGTTATCGCTGTTATTGTGGCGCTTTGGTCTGTTACGACGTTGCCTACCATTGACATCTTTGCTATCCGAAGTGCCCGGATTCCTTCATGTGTTGTTGCTGTGAGCCAGCCAGCTATCCTCGCCCGCGCAAAAGCGGGTCATGAGTGTTGTGAGGGCTGCCACAGATTTCGGCTTCTCTTGGCCAAGATGGCGAGCCAGCCATTCATCGCGAATGTTATGCTTGAATGCCTCTTGGGCCTCTGTGTCCGTACAGTCAAGAATTTGGTTTTTTCTTAGTCAGGAACCATGTCCAGAATTGTCTGGCCGATTCCCCTAGCTGCTGGGTTATATGGCTCAAGTCATCAGCATCCGGTGGCCGCACGTAGGTGCCCTCGAAGTTGTCCAGGAATGCGTCTTCCAGATCCTCCCAACTGCCTACGGAGTCTGCTGGCAAGCTGTTCAACCAATGCCGAGCTGGTCCTTTGATTTTTAGTGGGAGGTACTTGATGGCATGTAGGTCATCGCTGCGGGCAATGTGGATGTGAAGGAGGAAATCCTCAATCCATACCGCGGGATCTGCTATGCCATCGTATGATTCGATATTTACGGGTTTGAAACCCTCCGGGAATTCATGATTCATAACTTCATCAGTGAAGCATAGGGGGTGTGCGGCGCCTCTGTCTCGGGCTATATCCTAACATAGTTCGTATGAGTCTTGTCTGCTGTATTCTGCCCGGTCGGGTTTACTCTTGGTGTATCCGACGCGACGATCATCGTCTCGTGTTGGCGTGCGTGCCCGTGACCCGTATATTGACCTTGCGATTTTTGCCTTACTTCCAATACGTCTCGCAGGTCCCCTGTGTTGCCCCGGGCCTTAGTATTTTTGATTGAGTGGTGGCGGGGTGCAGGCTGAAGTTCAGGCTGAAACGCCTCTCTGGCTCGGCCGCGTAGTGGCCGGTCAGCCGCATCGTACACTGGTGAATGAGGTTTCAATGCTTCCTCCTCGAGGTGAGGTAGCAACCTGCATTTTGGGTAACTCTTGGAGGGGCGCTCGAGTTCGTACTCCTCGGCCGCAAGGACTTCGGTCCATCTGTCTACTAGCAAGTCTTGATCAGCTTGAAGTTGTTGCTGCTTTTTCTTCAGGCTATTTGCCGTGGCCATAATCCGGCGCTTGAAGCGTTCTTGCTCGACGGGGTCCTCAGGCACGATAAATTCTTCGTCGCCGAGGCTCGCCTCGTCTTCGGACAGAGGCATGTAATTTTCCTCCTCCGGCTCTCCATCTGCTGCCTGCTCTGGAGGGCTAGCTTGTTCGTCCTCCGGCTCTACATCATGCTGGAGGGGATTGTTGTTGTCTTCGGCACTATCCGGAGTGTTATTGTCTCCTGTGCCGGTATCACTACTTTTGCTGTGGCGGGACTTAGAGCGGCGCCGCTGACGTCGGCGCTTGGGTTGCTTCTTGGAGGGGTCATCCTCCGCTGTCTCGCCGCCATTGACTTCTTTGGGGGTGTCCACCATGTATATATCATATGCTAAGGTGGCGGTCCAGCGCCCTGTGGGCGGTGGTTCTTGTTTGTCTCCTGCATGGTCGTCCATACCGTCGAAGTCTTCGGAGTCAAAGTCGAGCATGTCGGTTAAATCGTCAACAGTGGCTACTAAGTGGGTGGTGGGTGAGCAGCGAATTTCTTCGTCGTCCGCGTCCCATTCTAGCCGGACATAGTTCGGCCAAGGTTCTCCTGACAGGGAGAGAGACCTTAATGAATTTAGCACATCGCTGAAAGGTGAGTGCTGAAACATATCCGCGGAGGTGAACTCCATAATCGGCGCCCAATCAGATTCGATGGGTGCGGATGCAGGTGGCTCGAAGTCCGTGGCCTGGAGAAGAATCCAGTGGTTCGGCGACACGGCTCTCGTAAGAGGTGAAGTCAGTATCCGGCTCTATCGCCACTTAGAGTGCGGCCTCCATGGCGGGGTCTATCCCTCCGCTCTCGGATGGCGCATTTGCTTCGGATTGATGGCCAGAGTAGTTGCAGATGCGATCTCCTGAACATTGTCCGACGGTAGAGTTATGTCATGCTCGTCGCGACTGTGCAGCACACCTGACATGGGCAAGAAACCGTCGAAGATCAAGTCTCCGCGGATGCCGGCGGTGTAGTTCAAGTTTCCGAATCTGACCTGGTGGCCAGGGGCGTAGCTCTCGATCTGCTCCAGATGGCCAAGTGAATTGGCCCGCAGTGTGAAGCCGCCGAATACGAAGATCTGTCTGGGGAGGAAATCCTCACCCTGGACCGCATCGTTACCGATGATCGAAGGAGCCATCAAGCCTTATGGTGACAACACAGTGGAAGTCTCAATGAAAGCACCAATGTCGGTGTCAAAATCGGTGGATCTCAGGTAGGGGGTCCCGAACTGTGTGTCTAAGGCGGATGGTAACAGGAGGCAGGGGACACGATGTTTACCCAGGTTCGGGCCCTCTTGATGGAGGTAATACCCTACGTCTTGCTTGATTGTTCTTGATGATATGAGTATTACAAGAGTTGATCTACCACGAGATCGTAGAGGCTAAACCCTAGAAGCTAGCCTATGGTATGATTGTCTGTTGTCCTACGGACTAAACCCTCCGATTTATATAGACACCGGAGGGGGCTTGGGTTACACAAGGTCGGTTAAAAGGGAGGAGATATACATATCCGTATTGCCTAGCTTGCCTTCCACGCCAAGTAGAGTCCCATCCGGACACGGGACGAAGTCTTCAATCTTGCATCTTCATAGTCCAACAGTCCGGCCAAAGGATATAGTCCGGCTATCCGGAGACCCCCTAATCCAAGACTCCCTCAATTATCCTCATTGCTGCACAGAAGAATTATGTCTTTGATGCACCGCTAGGTGGCATACCTGTTGCAGGAGCAGATGCAGACGTTATGAACGTTTGACAAGCTCGGTAGATGACTACTTGATAGTTTAGTGCACCATGCTTTACGGCTTAGAACCGGGACTTCAAAAATGTTTTGAACGCCATGGATCATATAATATGTTCCAATAGTTGAAATTGGTATCTCATACTCATGCCCGTGTCAAGAGGTATGAGACCTCTGACAGTACTTTTCCTACAAGATGGAGGAGAATAGCTCAACCAGTGAGCATGTTCTCAGATTGTCTAGGTACTACAATTGCTTGAATCAACTGGGAGTTAATCTTCCAGATAAGATAGTAATTGACAAAGTTCTCTAGTCACTATCGCCAAGTTACTAGAACTTAGTGATGAACTATAATATGCAAGGGATGATGAAAGTAATTCGCAAGCTCTTCGCGATGCTGAAATCGGCGAAGGTAGAAATCAAGAAATAGCATCAAGTGTTGATGGTTAACAAGACCACTAGTTTCAAGAAAAGGGCAAAGGGACAGAAAGAGGAACTTCAAAGAAGAATAGCAAGCAAGTTGATGCTCCCATGAAGAAGCCCAAAGCTAGACCCAAGCCTGAAACTGAGTGCTTCTACTGCGAAGGAAATGGTCACTAGAAGTGGAACTGCCCTAGATACTTGGCGGATAAGAAGGATGGCAAAGTGAACAAAGGTATATTTGATATACATGTTATTGATGTGTACTTTACTAGTGTTTATAGCAAACCCCTTGGTATTTGATACTAGTTCAGTTGCTAAGATTAGTAACTCGGAACGGGAGTTGCAAAATAAACAAAGACTAGTTGAGGATGAGGTGATGATGTGTGCTGGAAATGATTCCAAGGTTGATAAGATCACCATGGCACACTCCCTTTACCTTTGGGATTAGTGTTGAACCAAAAATAAATGTTATTTGGTGTTTGCGTTGAGCATAATATGATTGGATCATGTTTATTGCAATACGGTTATTTATTTAAGTCAAAGAATAATTGTTATTCTATTTACATGAATAAAACCTTTTGTGGTCATACACCCAAGGTGAATGGTTTATTGAATCTCGATCGTAGTGATACACATATTCATAATATTGAAGCCAAAAGATGCAAAGTTAATAATGATAGTGCAACCTATTTGTGGCATTGCCGTTTAGGTCATATTGGTGTAAAGCGCATGAAGAAACTCCATGCTGATGGACTTTTTGGAATCACTTGATTATGAATCACTTGATGCTTGCGAACCATGCCTCAGGGGCAAGATGACTAAGACTCCGTTCTCTGGAACAATGGAGCGAGCAACTGACTTATTGGAAATAACACATACTGATGTATGCGATCCGGTAAGTATTGAGGCTCGTGGCGGGTATCTTATTTTTTGACCTTCAGAGATGATTTGAGCAGATATAGGTATATCTACTTAATGAAACATAAGTCTGAAACATTTGAAAAGTTCAAAGAATTTCAGAGTGAAGTGGAAAATCATCGTAACAAGAAAATAAAGTTTCTACGATCTGATCACGGAAGCGAATATTTGAGTTACGAGTTTGGTCTTCATTTGAAACAATGTGGAATAGTTTCGCAACTCACGCCACCTGGAACACGACACCATAATGGTGTGTCCGAACATTGTAATCATACTTTATTGGATATGGTGCGATCTATGATGTCTCTTACCGATTTACCACTATTGTTTTGGGGTTATGCATTAGAGACAGCTGCATTCATGTTAAATAGGGCGCCATCTAAATCTGTTGAGATGACACCGTATGAACTATGGTTTGGCAAAAAAACCAAAGTTGTCATTTCTTAAAGATTGGGGTTGCAATGCTTATATGAAAAAGTTTCATCCTGATAAGCTCAAACCCAAATCGGAGAAGTGCGTCTTCATAGGATACCCAAAAGTAACTGTTGGGTACACCTTCTATCACAGATCCGAAGGCAAGATATTCGTTGCTAAGAATGGATCCTTTCTAGAGAAGGAGTTTCTCTCGAAAGAAGTGAGTGGGATGAAAGTAGAACTTGATGAGGTAACTGTACCTGCTCCCTTGTTGGAAAGTAGTTCATCACTGAAATCAGTTCTAGTGATTTCTACACCAGTAAGTGAGGAAGTTAATGATGATAATCATGAAACTTCTGATCAAGTTACTACCAAACCTCGTAGGTCAACCAGAGTAAGATCCGCACCAGAGTGGTACGGTAATCCTGTTCTGGAAATCATGTTACTCGACCATGACGAACCTACGAACTATGAGCAAGCGATGATGAGCCCAGATTCCGCAAAATGGCTTGATGCCATGAAATCTAAGATGTGATCCATGTATGAGAACAAACTATGGACTTTGATTGACTTGCTCGATGATTAGTGAGTCATTGGGAATAAATGGATCTTCAAGAGGAAGACGGACGCTGATAGCAGTGTTACTATCTACAAAGCTCGAATTGTCGCAAAATGTTTTCGACAAGTTCAAGGGGTTGACTACGATGAGATTTTCTCACTCGTATCGATGCTTAAAAGTCTGTCTGAATCATGTTAGCAGTTGGCGCATTTTTGAAACCTGGCAAATGGATGTCAAAACTGCATTCCTTAATGGATTTCTTAAAGAAGAGTTGTATATGATGCAACCAGAAGGTTTTGTCGATCCTAAAGGTGCTAACAAAGTAAGCAAGCTCCAGTGATCCATCTATGGACTGGTGCAAGCATCTTGGGGTTGTAATATATGCTTTGATAAAGTGATCAAAGCATATGGTTTTATACAGACTTGCGGTGAAGCCTGTATTTACAAGAAAGTGAGTGGGAGCACTACAGCATTTCTGATAAGTATATGTGAATGACATATTGTTGATCGGAAATAATGTAGAATTTTCCTGAAAGCATAAAGGAGTGTTTGAAAGGAGTTTTTCAAAGGAATACCTCGATGAAGCTACATACATATTGAGCATCAAAATCTATAGAGATAGATCAAGACGCTTGATATATTTTCAATGAGTACATACCTTGATAAGATTTTGAAGTAAGTTCAAAATGGAACAGTCAAAGAAGGAGTTCTTGCCTGTGTTGCAAGGTGTGAAGTTGAGTAAAGACTTAAAACCCGACACGGCAGAAAATAGAGAGAGAATGAAAAGTCATTCCCTATGGCTCAGTCATAGGTTCTATAAAGTATGCTATGCTGTGTACCAGACCTATTGTGTACCTCACCATAAGTTTGGCAAGAGGGTACAATAATGATCCAGGAGTGGATCACTCGACAGCGGTCAAAAATATCGTTAGTGGAATAATGAAATGTTTCTCGGTTATGGAGGTGACAAAGAGTTCGTCGTAATGAGTTACATCGATGCAAGCTTTGACGCCGATATGGATGACTCTAAGTCTCAGTCTAGATACATATTGAAAATGGGAGCAACTAGCTAGAGTAGCTCCGTGCAAAGCATTGTAGACATAGAAAATTTGCAAAATACATACGGCTCGGAATGTGGCAGACCCGTTGACTAAATTTCTCTCACAAGCAAAACATGATCACTCTTTGGGTGTTAAACACATAGCGATGTGAACTAGATTGTTGACTCTAGTAAACCCTTTGGGTATTAGTCACTGCTACCTCTGGAGCATGCATTGGTTTTCTCTTGAAGAGGAAAGGGTGATGCAGCAAATCAGCATAAGTATTTCCCTCAGTTTTTGAGAACCAAGGTATTGATCCAGTAGGAGACCTCGTGCGAGTCACCTCGTACCTACACAAACAAATAAGAACCTCGCAACCAACGCGATAAAGCGGTTGTCAATCCCTTCTCGGCAACCTGCAAGAGTGAGATCTGATAGAGATAATAATAATAATAAGATAAATATTTTTGGTATTTTTATGATATAGATTAAAAGTAAAGATTGCAAAATAAAATAGATTGGAAACTTGTATGATGGACAATAGACCCAGGGGCCAGAGGTTTCACTAGTGGCTTCTCTCAAGATAGCATAATTATTACGGTGGGTGAACAAATTACTGTTGAGCAATTGATAGAAAAGTGAATAATTATGAGAATATCTAGGTATGATCATGTATATAGGCATCATGTCCGTGACAAGTAGACCGACTCCTGCCTGCATCTACTACTATTACTCCACACATCGACCACTATCCAGCATGCATCTAGAGTATTAAGTTCATAAGAACAGAGTAACGCTTTAAGAAAGATGACATGATGTAGAGGGATAAACTCATGCAATATGATATAAACCCCATCGTTTTATCCTCGATGGCAACAATACAATACCTATCGTTTCCCTTACTGTCACTGGGATCGAGCACCGCAAGATTGAACCCAAACATAAGCACTTCTCCCATTGCAAGAAGGATCAATCTAGTAGGCCAAACCAAACTGATTATTCGAAGAGACTTGCAAAGATAACCAATCATACATAAAAGAATTCAGAGAAGATTCAAATATTGTTCATAGATAATCTTGATCATAAACCCACAATTCATCGGATCTTGACAAACACACCGCAAAAGAAGATTACATCGAATAGATCTCTTAGAGAATGAGGAGAACTTTGTATTGAGATCTAAAGAGAGAAGAAGCCATCTAGCTAATAACTATGGACCCGAAGGTCTGAGGTAAACTACTCACACATCATCGGAGGGGCCATGGAGTTGGTGTAGAGGCCCTCCGTGATCAATGCCCCCTCCGGCAGAGCTCTGGAAAAGGCCCCAAGATGGGATCTCTTGGGTACAGAAGGTTGCGGCGGTGGAATTAGGTTTTCGTGGTGCTCTCTGATGTTTTCAGGGTACGTAGATATACATAGGAGGAAGAAGAAGGTCGGTGGAGCCACGAGGGGCCCACGAGGGTGGAGGGCGCGCCCAGGGGGTAGGCGCGCCCCCTGCCTCGTGGCATCCTCGTTGATTGCTTGACATCCACTCTAAGTCCTCTGGATCACATTTGTTCCAAAAATCACGCTCTTGAGGGTTTCATTCCATTTGGACTCCGTTTGACATTCTTTTTCTGTGAAACACTGAAATAGGCAAAAAACAGCAATTTGAGCTGGGCCTCCAGTTAATAGGTTAGTGCCAGAAATAATATAAAAGTGTATAAATAAGCCCATTAAACGTCCAAAAAAGAATATATAATAGCGTGGAATAATAAACAATTATAGATACGTTGGAGACGTATCAAGCATCCCCAAGCTTAATTCCTACTCGTCCTCGAGTAGGTAAATGATAAAAACAGAACTTTTGATGTGGAATGCTTCCTAACATATTTTTAATTTATTCTGGCATGAATGTTCAGATCTGAATGATTCAAGATAAAAGTTTAATATTGACATAAAATAATAATACTTCAAGCATACTAACTAAGCAATCATGTCTTCTCAACATAACATGGCCAAAGAAAGTTATCCCTACAAAATCATATAGTCTGGCTATGCTCTATCATCATCACACAAAATATTCAATCTTGCACAACCCCAATGACAAGCCAAGCAATTGTTTCATACTTTTGATGTTCTCAAACTTTTTCAACTTTCATGTAATACATGAGCGTGAGCCATGGACATAGCACTATGGGTGGAATGGAATGGTGGTTGTGGATAAGACAAAAAGGAGAAGATAGTCTCACATCAACTAGGCGTATCAATGGGCTATGGAGATGCCCATCAATAGATATCAATGTGAGTGAATAGGGATTGCCATGCAACGGATGCACTAGAGCTATAAGTGTATGAAAGCTCTACAAAAGAAACTAAGTGGGTGTGCATCCAACTTGCTTACTCACGAAGAGCTAGGGCAATTTGAGGAATCCCATCACTGGAATATACATGCGAAGTTCTATAATGTAAAATTCCCACTAGTTTATGAAAGTGACAACATAGGAGACTCTTTATCATGAAGATCATGGTGCTACTTTGAAGCACAAGTGTGGAAAAAAGGATAGTAACATTGTCCCTTCTCTCTTTTTCTCTCATTTTTTTATTTGGGATTTCTTTTTTTTCTTCTTATTTTGGCCTCTTTTCTCTTTTTTTCGTCCTGAGTCTCATCCCGACTTGTGGGGGAATCATAGTCTCCATCATCATTTCCTCATTGGGACAATGCTCTGATAATGATGATCATCACACTTCTTTTTACTTACAACTCAACAATTGCAACTCAATACTTAGAACAAAATATGACTTTATGTGAATGCCTCCGGCGGTGTACCGGGATATGCAATGAATCAAGAGTGACATGTATGAAAAAATTATGAATGGTGGCTTTGCCACAAATATGATGTCAACTACATGATCATGCATGGCAATATGACAATGATGAAGCGTGTCATAACAAACGGAATGGTGGAAATTTGCATGGCAATATATCCCGGAATGATATGGAAATGCCATAATAGGTAGGTATGGTGGCTGTTTTGAGGAAGGTATATGGTGGGTGTATGATACCGGCGAAAAGTGCATGATAATAGAGAGGCTAGCAAATGTGGAAGGGTGAGGGTGCGTATAATCCATGGACTCAACATTAGTCATAAAGAACTCACATAATCCATGGACTCAACATTAGTCATAAAGAACTCACATAATCCATGGACTCAACATTAGTCATAAAGAACTCACATACTTATTGCAAAAATCTATTAGTTATCGAAACAAAGTACTACACACATGCTCCTAGGGGGATAGATTGGTAGGAAAAGACCATCACTCATCCCCGACCGCCACTCATAAGGAAGGCAATCAATAAATAAATCATGCTCCGACTTCATCACATGACGGTTCACCATATATGCATGCTACGGGAATCACAAACTTCAACACAAGTATTTCTCAAATTCACAACTACTCAACTAGCATGACTCTAATATCACCATCTCCATATCTCAAAACAATTATCAAGTATCAAACTTCTCATAGTATTCAGTGCACTTATATGAAAGTTTTTATTATTCCTAAAAGCAAATTACCATGTTGTTCTAAAGGACTCTCAAAATAATATAAGTGAAGCATGAGAGATCAATTATTCCTATAAAATAAAACCACCACCGTGCTCTAAAAGATATAAGTGAAGTACTAGAGCAAAAACTATATAGCTCAAAAGATATAAGTGAAGCACATAGAGTATTCTAATAAATTCCGATTCATGTGTGTCTCTCTCAAAAGGTGTGTACAACAAGGATTATTGTGGTAAAATAAAAAGAAAAGACTCAAATCATACAAGACGCTCCAAGCAAAACACATATCATGTGGTGAATAAAAATATAGCTCCAAGTAAAGTTACCGATGAACGAAGACAAAAGAGGGGGTGCCTTCCGGGGCATCCCCAAGCTTAGGCTTTTTGGTGTCCTTAGATTTACCTTGGGGTGCCTTGGGCATCCCCAATCTTATGCTCTTGCCACTCCTTGTTCCATAATCCATCAAATCTTTACCCAAAACTTGAAAACTTCACAACACAAAACTTAACAAGAAATTCTCGTGAGCTCCGTTAGCGAAAGAAAACAAAACACCACTTCAAGGTACTGTAATGAACTCATTATTTATTTATATTGGTGTTAAACCTACTGTATTCCAACTTTTCTATGGTTTATAAACTCCATTACTAGCCATAGATTCATCAAAATAAGCAAACAACACACGAAAAACAGAATCTGTCAAAAACAGAACAGTCTATAGTGATCTATAAGTAACGCAAACTTCTGGAACCCAAAAAATTCTAAAATAAATTGATGGACGTTAGGAATTTATCTATTAATAATCTTCAAAAAGAATTAACTAAATAGCACTCTCCAATAAAAATGGCAGCAGTTCTCGTGAGCGCCAAAGTTTCTGTTTTTTACAGCAAGATCAAAAAGACTTTCCCCAAGTCTTCCCAACGGTTCTACTTGGCACAAACACTAATTAAACACAAGAGACACAACCAAAACAGAGGCAAGATAAATTATTTATTACTAAACAGGAACAAAAAGCAAGGAATAAAAATAAAATTGGGCTGCCTCCCAACAAGCGCTATCATTTAACGCCCCTAGCTAGGCATAAAAGCGAGGATAGATCTAGGTATTGCCATCTTTGGTAGGAAATCCATAAGTGGCTCTCAGAATAGATTCATATGGTAATTTAATTATATTTCTAGGGAAGTGTTCCATGCCTTTGCTTAACGGAAATTGGAATCTAATATTCCCTTCCTTCATATCAATAATTGCACCAATCGTTCTAAGGAAAGGTCTACCAAGAATAATAGGACATGAAGGATTGCAATCTATATCAAGAACAATGGAATATATGGGAACATAATTCCTATTTGCAAAAATAATAACATAATTAATTTTTCCCTTAGGTTTCTTAATAGTGGAATCCGCAAGGTGCAAGTTTAAAGAACAATCATCAAATTCACGGAAACCTAGCAAATCACACAAAGTTTTTGGGATCGTGGAAACACTAGCACCCAAATCACACAAAGCATAGCATTCATGATATTTAATTTTAATTTTAATTGTAGGTTCCCACTCATCATAAAGTTTTCTAGGGATAGAAACTTCCAACTCAAGTTTTTATTCATAAGATTGCATCAAAGCATCAACGATATGTTTAGTAAAAGCTTTATTTTGACTATAAGCATGAGGATAATTTAGTAGGGATTGCAACAAGGAAATACAATCTATCAAAGAGCAATTATCATAATTAAATTCCTTGAAATCCAAGATAGTGGGTTCATTGCTATTTAAAGTTTTAACCTCTTCAATCCCACTTTTACCAATTTTTGCATCAAGATCTAAAAACTCCGAATTTTTGGGATGCCTTCTGACTAAAGTTGACTCATCTCAAGTCCCATCATTATCAAGATTCATATTGAAAAACAAGGATTTAATAGGGGACACATCAATCACTTTTAGATCTTCATCATTATTATCATGAAAACTAGAAGAACACGCTTACACAAAGCAATCTTTCTTAGCACGCATCCTAGCGGTTCTTTCTTTGCACTCATCAATGGAAATTCTCATGGCTTTGAGAGACTACTTGATATCATGCTTAGGTGGATAGATCTAAGCATCAAATAATCAACATCAAGAGAAATTCTATCCACGTTCCTAGCCAACTCATCAATCTTAGACAATTTTTCTTCAATCAAAGCATTGAAACTCTTTTGTGAACTAATAAATTCTTTAATATTATATTCAAAATCAGAGGGCGTCTTATTATAATTTCCATAAGAATTGTTGTAGGAATTACCATAATTATTAGAGAAATTACTAGGAAACAGCCTAGGATTAAAATTACCTCTATACACGTTGTTTCCAAAATTGTTCCTACCGACAAATTTCACATCCATAGATTCATTATTATTCTCAATCAAAGTAGAAAAAGACATATAATTAGGATCAGTAGGAGCACTCTTATTAGCAAACAGTTTGATAAGTTCATCCATCGTTCCACTCAAAACATTAATCCCTTCAATTGCATGCACCTTTTTACTAGTAGATCTTTCAGTGTGCCATTGAGAATAATTAACCATAATATTATCTAGGAGTTTAATAGCTTCTCCTAAAGTGATTTCCATAAAAGTGCCTCCCGAGGCCGAATCTAAACGCTTTCTAGAAGCAAAATTCAATCCGGCATAAAAAATTTGTATAATCATCCATAAATTCAATCCATGTGTAGGGCAATTACGTATCATCAATTTCATCCTCTCCCAAGATTGTGCAACATGCTCATGATCAAGTTGTTTAAAATTCATAATATCGTTTCTAAGAGAGATGATCTTAGTGGGAGGAAAATACTTAAGAGATAAAAGCATCTTTGCACTTATTCCATGAATCAATACTATTTTTAGGCAAAGACGAAAACCAAGCTTTAGCACGATCTCTAAGTGAAAACGGAAATAGCTTAAGTTTAACAATATCATTATCCACATCTTTCTTCTTTTGCATATCACACAAATCAACAAAGTTGTTTAGATGGGTAGCGGCATCTTCGCTAGGAAGGCCAGAAAATAGATCTTTCATGACAAGATTCAGCAAAGCAGTATTAATCTCACAAGATTCAGCATCGGTAAGGGGAGCAATCGGAGTGCTAATAAAATCATTATTGCTGGTATTGGCAAAGTCACACAATTTAGTATTACCTTGAGCCATCATGACAAGCAAGCAATCCAACACATAAGCAAACAAGCGAGGAAAAATCGAACGGAAACAAAGGGTGAAAGGAAAAGAGGGCGAATAAAACGGCAAGGGTGAAGTGGGGGAGAGGAAAACGAGAGGCAAATGGCAAATAATGTAATGTGAAGGATAAGAGTTGTGATGGGTACTTGGTATGTCTTGACTTGGCGTAGATCTCCATGGCAACGGCGCCAGAAATCCTTCTTGCTACCTCTTGAGCATGCGTTGGTTTTCCCTTGAAGAGGAAAGGGTGATGCAGCAAAGCAGCGTAAGTATTTCCCTCAGTTTTTTAGAACCAAGGTATCAATCCAGTAGGAGACCACGCGCGAGTCACCTCGTACCTACACAAACAAATAAGAACCTCGCAACCAACGTGATAAAGGGGTTGTCAATCCCTTCTCGGCCACTTGCAAGAGTGAGATCTGATAGATATAATAATAATAAGATAAATATTTTTGGTATTTTTATGATATAGATTGAAAGTAAAGATTGCAAAATAAAATAGATTGGAAACTTGTATGATGGAGAATAGACCCGAGGGCCATAGGTTTCACTAGTGGCTTCTCTCAAGATAGCATAAGTATTACGGTGGGTGAACAAATTACTGTCGAGCAATTGATAGAAAAGCGAATAATTATGAGAATATCTAGGTATGATCATGTATATAGGCATCACATCCGTGACAAGTAGACCGACTCCTGCGTGCATATTCTACTATTACTCCACACATCGACCGCTATCCAGCATGCATCTAGAGTATTAAGTTCATAAGAACAGAGTAACGCTTTAAGCAAAATGACATGATGTAGAGGGATAAACTCATGCAATATGATATAAACCCCATCTTTTTATCATCGATGGCAACAATACAATACGTGTCATTTCCCTTACTGTCACTGGGATCGAGCACCGCAAGATTGAACCCAAAGCTAGGCACTTCTCCCAAACCAAACTGATAATTCGAAGAGACTTGCAAAGATAACCAATCATACATAAAATAATTCAGAGAAGATTCAAATATTGTTCATAGATAATCTTGATCATAAACCCACAATTCATCGGATCTCGACAAACACACCGCAAAAGAAGATTACATCGAATAGATCTCCAAGAGAATCGAGTAGAACTTTGTATTGAGATCCAAAGAGAGAGAAGAAGCCATCTAGCTAATAACTATGGACTCGAAGGTCTGAGGTAAACTATTCACACATCATCGGAGGGGCCATGGAGTTGATGTAGAGGCCCTCCGTGAAAGATATAAACCATCACAACAGTGTACAAAACCGTCAGGCCTTGTCCTCCGTGACGGATTAAGAATCTATCATGTATCACGCGTCATAATTTTCCACCAGCACACTCCGTGACAGAAATGCTTAGCCTTCACAGATTCATGACGGTATCTGACTGTCACTGATCAGGCCCCTGGCCCCGCTCGGCCCGCCCCAGTCCCGGGTTTCGGTGACGGACAGATCCATCACCGATCTGCATGCCATGATGTATTGCGTGGCATCCACGTGGATCTGATGTGGCTTCATCTGGGCCTCTACCATTTGGGCCTATAATTTTGGCCCAGTTAATTTGTCGAGCCAGGTCGAATATCCGGAAAAAAATAAGACATACCGGATTGTTTGGCCCGTTAATTTTTGTCGGGCCCATATTTTAAAAAAAACTTCTATCTATTAGCCTGTTTCTGATGGTCCAGTATGCTGTTTCTCAGCCCGTTTACACTGTACCAAATCTAGCCCATTAATGCTCAAAAACAAATTTTGGTCCACCACAATGAAGAACTTTCTTTTGGTACAACAACAATGTAAAATAGACAGAACAGATGCACATCATCACAAACACAAATTAAACTCCAGCATTACAATAAGATAAGTGCTGATCCAACATAAATAAACTTCCATGTCCAAATCCGCTAACCATCAAACATAACACATCCAACACAACTTCCATCTACCAGCAAAATACTTAGTTTGCATCCAGCAACATCATAAGCAGTTTGCACTACAAAATAACATATAGCAGAAGGCAGGTTCCAGCACATTCATAGCTTCCAGCAGAATTTTGCTTGGACAAACAGCTTACTCATGAGCTTATCTTGGATGAATCTGATTTAGTAAAAAGTCTAATTTAGCTTCCAGCTCAGCTTGCTTTTTCCTGTTCTCCTCTTCTTGCTTGGTCCTTTCTTCTTCTTGCCTGATCCTTGCTTCTTCTGATTCTTGTAACTTATTGTTCAAGGTTTCAACAAGGGCCCGAAGCTCAGCATTTCCCCTCTTCTGCACTTCCTGTTCTGCCTCACGGTCGCTACGACTGGATCTCTCATGCACGTGCTGGACCCCACATGCTTAAGAAACATTGGCTTCTTAGTGTGCTTAGTAAGAACTTCAACCACAGCCTTGGTTGCAGAGTTGGATTGTTTGCCATCTTCTGTAGGTTGAGTAGCTTTCTCTTCCATTTCATCCTAGCCATGCAAGCAAATGAACACGGTGAGAAAAACATGAGACAAATAGGTTTTGCCTATATGTATGCCACATTTCCATGTACAGATGTAGACATGTAATTATACTCTAGTCACTACATGTATGGTGCAAGTACTGTAGGCCAAGGACAACAAGTATTTTAGCACAAGGACAGAAAATAGCAAGTACTTTACACAAGGACAAAAGGTGGCAAGTATTATAGCACAAGGACAGAACACAGCTAGTATTTTAGCACAAGGACAAAAAATAACAAGTATATTTGGCAATTACTTATTATCCTACTACTGGATCTATGGCAAAAGGTTAACATTTTGATGGTTGGTGATCTTTAAAAGCTGACTTACAATTGCAGCTTGCACAGCATCGGTGTGTAGCCTTTCTTTTTGATGTTGTAGTGGCACTCTTTGAATAAATCGAGTGCAGTGGGTTCTTTCTCCTTGTATTTTTCTCCCTGAAAACAACATATAAGCATCAAGCTAACATTTGTGAAGAAACAACATGTATAGTACCAATATTGAACTGTAATTTATTCATTTATTCATGATGAGATACCATTAAGTGCAAAAGACATGTATTGGCTGTAGGCAAGGGAGCAGTTATATTCATTACTGCTAGCAAACTAAGAAACTATCGTACTTAATGTACTTAAGTGCAAAAGACATGTATTGGCTGCAATGGTGAGGTTTACATGAACTTATGGTCAATAACATTTATGAAGACCAGGCAGAAAAATCTCATAAAAACAATTGCCGGTTACTGTCACATAAACTGTTTGCACATCCCGAGACACATGTTTGACTTAGCAGGTTATCACAGTGCACAGGCTAGTTGCGCGAACCAGTAGTGTGGTGAAACTTGACTTGAGCATGGTTATTTTTGTTAATTCCACATATCTTCTGCATGGATCAGTGATTTGGTTAGCTAAATGCATTTATTCAAGAGTTACTATGGAAACAAATAAACATTCGAGAAGGATTCATCTTATATACACACCCCGACATTTCAGAGGTTCATGATGTTCACACAATAACATTGCAACTTTAATTGATTGATCTTTTGACAGACAACCTCATGCTAAAATATGAGCTATAGTGTACAGAAGGTTGTTTACAAGTACTTCCAGATCAGGAGCTTTATGGTAGTGTATTACATCAGAGTAGACATTTCGATCATACATTGAGTTCTCATAATCAATATATGGATGACAATGCTAATTGACAAGCACACAAAGAAGTGAATAAGTCATAATGTTTTTGTTTTACATATATATTGAATTTTATTATTTCCTAAATGTAAGTCTGGTAACTTGCAGGACCTCTGACTCATGAGTAATGGGTTAGAACCATCCAATTTTGATGCTACTAGCTAATACAGGATGTAGTGGAGTGTTGCGTTCAGTACTGAAGTACAAGAAACAATAATAAGGGTGGTTGGCAACGACAAAATAATATTTGTCTCCAAGAAGAAATGTACCATTTTTTGGGGATCCTTCCAGCTTTCAACAAGCTCATTCCACTGGTCATCACTCATCGAGCGGACTAGAGAAGTTTTTGTCACCAAATTGAGTGGGAAAGGATCAAAATACTTCTGCTTGAGCCTGTATCGTTGTTGGCGAATTGCACCTTTCAGCATTTGCGTACAAGCCTTCCTAACGGGCACAGCTTTTACGTCCATCTCAAATTTGTTCTAGTCAGATGAAAGAACATGTGTAAGAATCATGATTGCACACAATAAAAATAGCACAAAATTGACAGGTTACTAGCCATTTGACTGAGAAAGGGTTGGATCATGTACTTACACCAACTTTGCCTACAAAGTTCTGGAAGATCCCTTCTCGGACATTTCCGCCTGGGTCCTTGTAATCCTTCCAGCGTTTAAACACAGGCACATGGCCTCTGACTGTGACATTGCATTCGGTTGCAAACTTTGCAGCAAGAAGAGGTGTCTCCGGCCTTAACCTCCCTTCTGGACTGACAAGCGGCAGCTTGCCCCCCCGACGTCGACTGATCCTTTCCAGGCCTTTTCCAATATTGACCCCCCTTTCCCTTGTCTCCTCATAGGATCGTGGCCCTTCAAAGAAGGTAAATCAGAATGTATACATATATCAATGAAAATTAGGAAGTAGAAAAGTGCACTGATAAATGGAGAACATCTTTCAAAATCAGTAACTGGAACAAGATGAATTAAGCTCATAACTTCAGTCTAATTTTAGAGAACTGTTTTAAGATCCACCAATTATTAGTTCAGTTTAACAAAAAGCACCACTGTTGTAACTCAAATAACATGCTAGAAATATTTTGGATTTTATAACATGCCTTGATGTCATTGTCAGGTTCAGATTGTGTTTGCTGACAAGGTTCGGCACTACCACCAGTTTCGAAGTCCATATGGTTGCCATCATCATGATAGGCAATGAGATCAGATCCATTGCTCATCCAGTAGTCATCATCAGAATGGGCATGGTCGCCATCTATTAAAAAGAATACATCCAGTGAGAGTATGCTCGTCTTGCAATCAAAGTTAATGAATAGGGCTAATGAACCATAAGACAGAACATTAGAATGATAGTACAACTTGCCTTCAACACCATGTGTGCGGTTATCAAAGTTGGGAACGGTTTCTTCAGCTTCAGGCACAGAAACAGTTGGCTTATGGATTGCAATTGGTGTTTGATGTTTAGGATCTGACACCCCTTCACTTTGAGGACTTGCATCAGCATCTAGTAATAGTCTTTTGTTCGACCTTGTGACTCGCGCATTCGTTGGAAGCTCCGCATGAATTCTTTTAGGAGGCCGAGGCTTGATTCCACCAGGGCCCATGGCAGTAGATCTTTTCTTATTAGTTTCCTCACTGGTCTTCTTACAGTCGTTCAACCCCTGATAGAAATGAAAACATGGTTAAATCAACAAAGTGTAACAAAAATTCTGCTGCAATAGCAAACAAGCAACATATCTAGGAATGACTAGTCGGAGGATTTTAGCACCTTCAACTTTGAGCTAGGAGATGGTGTGGACTTTAAGTCTTGCAGTACTTCCCTCTCATCTATTAAAATATCATCAGACGAGTCTCCTTCACTGGTATCCTCCTCGTTAGGATGGTACTCAGCTTCAGATTCATCACAAGTATGCTCGGGCTTTCTTTTTTCAGGTGAAATGACAGATTTGTTTGCAAACAATGTTGATAATGTAGGTAGTCCAAGTGATTGCAGCCTTGCATTGTTCCTCATGAACTTTTTGAGGCGCGACACTTCCATAGGATGTAGTGGCCGTTCTAAGACGAGTACAGATGTAAACACGAATTACTATGTGCATAAGAGTAATAACAAATTACTGTTTTTTATTGAGTTTGCATCAATACGGGAACCAAATCTACACTTGGAAGCACAAGGATCTTATTCGGCTGTGTTTGGATGCACAATATTTAGAAAACCATAGTATTAAGAAACCACAGTATTAGAACTTGTGGGCAAGAAATAGAACACTATACAAATACTTTGGTATTCTTCAGTATTGGCAAAACCCAGAGGCATTTGGCCATTGCAGTATTTAGTAGAACCAGAAGCACTATCAATTTGTATATTGTATTAGATCCAGAAGCACTATCAATTTAAATAAAGCGCTATCAATTTGGCCAGAAGCACTAGCACCATAAAAATGTTCATTGTGTATTTAAATCAAGCACTATCAATTTGGCCAGAACCAGAAGCACTATCGATTTGGCCATTGCAGTATTTACTAGAACCAGAACACTAGCAGTACAGTATTAGAACCAGAATCACAAGAAAAAACAGAGAATATTAAAGGCATGGGGAGGGGTTATACCTGCTACTGCTGTCTTGCCTCCTCGGTGTTTCTTCCCTGCCGTCTTCTTCCCCATGGTCGGGGTTCTAGGGTTCGGTGGAGTGGAAGGTGAGGGGGGAGGGGGAGTCTTAGCCGATAGTCGGGTGGGGTGGTGACCTGCGGTGGATGCGGAAGAGGGAGTCTTGCTCGGCGGTGGAGGAGGTGACGGCGTGCTCTAGGGTTCGGTGGAGGCGGATGGTGGGGAGGAGGGGGTTCTTGGCCGGCAGTGGGGGTGGGGTCGTGACCGACCATGGATGTGGAAGAGGGAGGACAGTCGTGGCCGGCGGTGGAGGAGGTGAAGCGGTGGCCGGCGGTGGAGGAGGTGAAGCGGTCGCCGATGGCAGTGGAGGCGAAAGGGGAATGGGGAGCGGATTTGGCGAACTGTGGGGTAGGGGCGGGCGTGCGGTGGGGATTAAGTATTTCTTGTGTGTAAAATTACTAACATGCCCTTCGGATGGCACCTGGTGGAAGAATGGTTCTGTGCAATTGTCAAGCACCTTGATGAGTCATTCGGTCAATTTACGATGGTGGACTTTTTGGCTTGGCGCCGTTGGAGCTAAAATTGTACATGTGCCCGGGTATTCTTGCCGCCAAATGATATTTAGAATATTACAAAGGATATATATATAGCACTAGCATTTTATTTGTTACTAGAATTGGTAAAGCATATGTTTCTTTACATGCTATTTATTAGCCAACTCCAATGAAGTTAGTTACCGACACGCCTTCTCAAATCGATCGCCATGACACCGGCATCCTCACCACACAAAAGGAGACATGTACAATCTTGGATCGTCGACTCCTATGGCCCGTGGCGAAAAAGAATATGAGAATCGACTTGGTTATGCCTTGGCACTTCAGAATGGTGTGACGACACCTTGCATACTTAGGAGGAACACAAAAAGGTGGTGAGGATACTGGGGTGTCCCAACACTTGAAGGCTGTAATATGGAGAGGTGGTTGTCGCTGTGTCACCCGCTGTGGTACCTTGATGTGGATGAGTTGATCACTGATTTTTTTGGCTTCCATAACGCACGTAGTCACGCAGATATCGCTAACCTCCTGTTTCTAAAAACACAATCGCTAACCTCTTCGTTTAGCTGCTTTTTGATCTAAACCGAAGCATGCAGCGGCAAGGGGCCTGTTGATCTATCCGAGTCTCCATCGCGCCGTCATCGAGAAGGGCAGAAGGGAAGGGGACGCCAGGACAGGCAGCCACTTGCCGGCAGACCGGACGCGCAGATGAGCGGCAACAACACAAGGAGATCCTTCTACCCGTTCTATGCTCGAGTCTCCACCTATCGCCGCCAGGGCGAATTTCCTCCAGTTTCCAATCAGAAACTAGAAGAGGATTAGACGAGATCCTCCATGGCTGCATAGGTGCACAATTAATCCTTACTACTTTAGTTCATCTCTTGATCTTTAATTTGTTCAAATCTGTGCGGTTTGTGCCATTCAAAACTAAAAATAGTTGAGATTAATTAGGAAATATTTGATTGTCCAAAGATGCTTGTGTAGATATGAAGACAATTAGGATTGGCGTGTATCGTCGGCTACTATGGCCCACATCGAAAAAGAAGACGAGAATCGCTTGATCACGCCTTGGCACTTCGGATTGGTGTGACGACACCTTGCATGACTTTCAAAAAATGATCAAAACCTAGACATAAAAGACTTTTGAAACAGCGAAAAGTTTTTTTAATTGACATTTTTTTGAATCGATGTTTTTTTGAATTAGGAAAAAATTGAAATTCATAGAAAAGTTGTTTTTTAGAATTTTCAAAAATTTCATGGATATTTTTTTAGATTCATGAATATGTTTTGTATACATGATCATTTTTTCAAAATCAGGAACATGGTTTTATTTCCCAACAATTGTTTTCCAAATTGTAATTTTTTATAGTTTGCCAATTTTTTTGTAAAATTACCGACATTTTTTGAAACCATGAAAATTTTATGTTTTTTCGAACATTTTTAAAATCAGTAGACATTTTATGACATTTTTCGAAAAGTCACAACTTTTTAAAAAAAATCAATATCGAATTAATTCAAAAAAAATAAAAAACAGAAATAAGAAAAGAAAAGACAAAAAACGAAATGAAAAAAAACAGGGATGCCACGCCCCGTGGGCCGGCCCATGAAGACATACACGGGGATGAGATGGGTGAGAAAAATGAGTGAGGAACAACGTTGGTAGCAGGATTCGATCCCTGGCCTTCCGAGTGGGAGAAGCAGCCTGTTGCCAATGCGCCACAGTTTGTATGTTGCCCATGCTGGGTCAACAGAGAAGTTAATTACTTGGTGTGTTGCTCTCGGCTGCTCGGGCGCCTAACCAGACAAGGTGTCTGACTTGGTGCGTTGCTGTAGTTCAGCACAACACACATTCAGATATGCACAACACACATTCAGATACACATACTGTATGCACTGAAGAAACCACATAAGGGATTCAAATATACACAGAAAAAATTCTCCCAACAGAAACATTTAGATAACAACATTCACATCATGCAGGTTTTGCAAAGTGACACAACATCTTTCAGTAAAACAAAAGTGACACAACATCTTTCGATAAAAACAGAAGTGCACAAAATCTGACACAAAATCAACGTAAATCATCTACTCATCATCGCTGTCAACATCCATCATGCCGCCTCCTTCGTCTTGGCTGCAATACTCCATTCATGTATCTTCTTCATCTTCATTGCCACCTTCATACACTTCTGTGTTCTTTTCTTTCATCAAGCGTGTAACTACATCAGCTTCAAAAATAATGCCTTGCTCATTGTCTCTATGCAAAGTCTTCTCAGATGTATGTTCAGAAACCGACGTTCTCGTACCCTCCTCATCACAACACTCCTCCTCTTGATATGCAGGACCAGTAAAAGGTGCACCCTCAGTTTCACTAATATTAAAGAGATGCCTATGGTCAAATGTTTGCACAACTTGCCAATTTTTCCCATACTTTGTGTCTGGCAAATAAAAGATTTTTCTTGCCTGAGTAGCCAGAATAAGAGAATCATCCTTGTACCATAAACTTTCAACATTGATGCTTTTGAAAAACCGGTCATTTTTTAGCTCCTTCTTCTTTCCATCAAGTTTAAACCAGTCACATTTAAACAAAATAACTGACCTGCCGTCCAAGTTATCGTTGGAGTTATAGTCCAACTGGATGATCTCTTTCAAGGTTCCATAAAAATCTATGACCTTACTGGCATGTTCACCTTTGGCCATGACTCCATTGTTCTGTGTTCTCTTGTTGCTTTCACAGTCAACAGTGCTATATCTAATACCATTCACTATGCATGATGAGTATTTTCTGACTCTCTGATCTGGTTCACATGCCAAGGAAAAGAGATCTTCATCTATTTCTTCGCTGTGTTCATCCCGCAACCTCATGATCTACAACACACAAATTCATACATTAGAAACTGTAGTGAAGTCTAACAACCAAATATTATAACTAGATGTGAATGAAAACTAACATAGTTCTTGAACCATGTCTGGAATTCTTTCTGAAGCTCTTTATCAATGTTTGGCACCCGTTTTCTTTTTAACTCATCTCTGAACATTCTGTAAAATAGGATAAAACATATTAGTCAATAGAATACATGTGTACCACAAAAATGCAACATACGCAAGTTCAGAAGTGGGAACATACTCGATATATTTCTGAGTTTGACCACAATTGTTTAACGCATACCACATCATTTGATCAAATTCTTTTTTGTCATATACATATTGATATTCATATCCTGAAGTAAAATTTACTCCATGTCCAAAAACATCAACACCATAGGCTTCTTCATCTGAATAACCTACATTTCTTGGTTTCTGATAAGATATGGTTTCGAAATCATCCATGTACTTGGAGCAAAATGTCAGGCATTCATCGGCAATATATGCCTCAGCAATTGAACCTTCTGGTCTTGCCCTATTCCTCACATACCTCTTTAAAGTATACAACCTCCTTTCAACTGGGTACATCCACCCATATTGTACGGGACCTCGGAGTAATGCCTCTTCGGGTAAATGTACGGCAAGGTGCACCATCACATCAAAGAAAGCAGGAGGGAAAATTTTCTCAAGCTTGCACAAAATTACAGGGATTTCTTTCTTCATTTCAGCCAACACATCCCTGTTAAGAGTTTTGCTGCACAGTTCCCTGAAATACTTGCCCAACTCAGCTATTGCTTCATATATATCACTATCCAGAAATCCTCTCATGCCAGCAGGTAAGATTCTTTGCAAAAGAATGTGAGAATCATGTGTTTTTAGGCCTTGGACCTTGGTTCCATCAGCACTTGTACATCTGGATATGTTGGAAGCAAACCCATCTGGAAACTTTAACTCCCGTAAAAATTGACAAAATGCAACCACTTGTTCTTTACCGGGCCTGAGGCATCTCATATGAGTTTCCATCCTTCCTCAAATGCAACTCCTCCTTAATTTTCAAATCTTGGAGATCAAGCCTAGCATTAAGTGTGTCCTTCGTCTTCCCCTCCATGTTGAGAATTGTCCCAATGAGGTTTTCACAAATGTTTTTCTCGATATGCATGACATCAAGATTATGTCTTAGCTTCAATTTATCCCAATAATCCAAATCCCACAAACAAACCCTCCGACTCCAAATTGGCACATGAGCCTTCTTGCTGCCCAAGTCAGAACGCTTTCTTTTCCTGCTTTCTTCTTGTCGCCCAGGTCTAACCTTCTCCAATTCTGCTTGTAGCTCTTCCTTTGAGAATTTACCTGGCTCATCATTGCGTTCATGAAGACCAACAAATTCATTGTTTCTTCGCAAACGATGTCCCTTTGGAAGGAAACGATAATGCCCAATATACCCAATTTTGTGCCTTAGGCCGTAGGAAAGAGGGTGTTTGTCACAATGAATACATGCAGCATAGCCTCTTGTGGTACGCCCTGAAAGAGTGCTCAGAGCTGGGTAATCATGAATGCACCATAGAACTGCAGCATGAAGATCAAACATTTTTTCCTTCACGAGCATCATATGTACGCACACCCTTCCAAAGCTCAAGTAAATCTTCTACAAGTGGCTGTAGGAAGACATCAAAGTGCTTGCCAGGTGATTTAGGACCTGGAATTAACAGAGCCATCATGAAATTTGACTGATCCATGCATGCCCAAGGTGGAAGGTTGTATGGCACAACAAATACAGGCCACATACTATAGGTTGTGTTAAAGTTTCCGAAAGGATTGAACCCATCAGTGGCAATGCCAAGCCTCATGTTTCTGGCATCTTCTACAAATTTTGGATATTTTTCATCAAAATCTTGCCACACATCACCGTCAGCTGGATGGCTCATTTCCTTCTCATTGGGTTGCCTCTTTAGCTTGTGCCACTGTGCTTCTTCTGATGCTTTTTTGGAAAGAAACATCCTCTTCAGCCTAGGCACCAATGGAAAATGCCTCAGAACTTTCTGTGGTATCTTCTTTCTAGCAGGGTCTTTCCACCTTGACATGCCACAAACTGGGCAGTTGTCATGCTTGGCATATTGCTTTCTGAACAAAACACAATTATTGATGCACACATGTATAGACTCATACCCAAGGCCTAATTCCTTTAGAAGATTCTTTGCTTCGTCATAAGATTTTGGGAGTGTATTGGGTTGAGGGAATGCTTCAGCCAGTAGCTTCAAAATGTCAGTAAATGCACTATTTGTGATCCTATGGCATGACTTCAAATGAAGAAGATTCACCACAAATGAGAACCTTGAAAACTTGGTACAACCATGATAAAGGTGCCGCTTTGCCTCTTTCCTCACATTCTTCAGAAAGGACTCAGTCTCAGAAGGATTTGCATCATTGTTACCCGTCTTCATTTTCAGTTTCCTTCTGATCTTGTTCTATTGCTATGCGTAGGTCACCAAACATCTCTTCAAATCGTTTAGCACCATTGTTACCATCCTCGGAGTCATGCACATCAACAGGATGCTCAATAACATCTGCATTGAAGTCTTCTCCATGATATATCCAGCGAGTATATGTACTTTCCATGCCATGCGTCAATATGTGCTTGTTCACAACAGCTTGATGCCAGTATTTGCGATTAAGGCATTCTCTACATGGGCATAGTATTTCTTCATCCTCGCTGAATTTTGCTTGAATTAAGTTCATAAACTCTTTGACACCATTGACGTACTCTCGAGAGAACAGTGTGCCACGAATCCAAGATCTATCCATTTGCATTATAGAAAAAAGACCAACTTAATCAAAGGTAAATAATCAATGAGGAAACATGTTTACTAGCAGTTCCCAGGAAACATGCTCTACAAAACATCAATTCATAGTAAGATACATGACCTACAAAAACAACTTGCACAGAGGAGGACAAGCAAGTTCACTTACTGTTACATAATGTACAAAATCACAACACAAATGTATAGCAAAATTTACATGTTTATGAGTCTAGTACCAGGTGCATCACTTGCATAAAGTTATATAAAAGCGCATACTCCAGTAGGCAGCAGCTCAGAAGAACATGGACTGATGCAAAAATGTCAAGCCACTATGGAGGGAGATGCAATTGGAGCAAAATAAGAATTCGGCTTCTGGATGAGCAGGAGCCGAAGGAGCTAGTTACCAAAATTCTAGCGCTACCTGACGAAAAGAAAATTAAGTGCATCACGATGCTTTGGGTGTGGTGTGACACGAGAAATAAAAGGAATGCAGGCGAGCCGCTGAGAAATACCACAACTATAATCAAGCGAGTCAAGAGTGTAGTATAGGATATTATGTTGGTTGAGGAAAAGAAGGATACTACTACGCTACTACAGGACAGATGGATTCCTCCAGGATATGATGTACTGAAGGTTATTATTGATTTGGCAATAAATGGGATCCTCTTCAAGGAGATTAAATATTTTGCTTGTTTAAAATTTAATTTCTTTCGCATTTCATATTGCCCGAGGGTATGTAATAAAGTTGCAGATGCTCTTGCGATGTATGGTGTAGTGTCAGGTTAATGGAATTAGTATGGCTAAAAAAAGAACAAACTGTAGGTGTATTTCTGAAGCATACTCTAGTAGGTGTATTTCTGAAACTTCACAATCTCTCCATCTTACATGTAGATACAACTAACTGACTGGTAGTATTATTATGAGCTACGACACAGGCGCTCCATCTTACATGTAGATTAGTTCAAACCGATAAACTTTAATACGAATTGGATAGTCTGTACTAACACACAATATTGGTGATCTGTGAGAAACTGAGAACATGGTGACTGCAAAGTACTTTTCATATTCTACAGTCTATCAACACCACTGGAATCAGCAAGAGGAATTTGTTTTTGAACGACACCACTCGAATTTGCAGTACCCAAAAAGACATTCGGCTCAATAAATCAACTAGTACAATGGAATAACAATACCAAGGAGAAAACCATCTTATTTCTCTCTGTACGCTCAAGCATTCAGAAACAGATCAAATTCAGATTTTAATCTGAGACGTGCCTAACTTGGCTGATGTTGAGGCAGGGCAACGAGGAGTGACTGTTGCAGAAACGGCGACCGGTGGCTGACTCCTACGCACGAGACAATTGGTGGGCGGCGGTTGGCGATTGGCTCGTCAGCGCTGGCGGCGACTTGGACAGGATCTGGAAGATGGCGCCCACACTCCCAACTCGCCGGATCTAAGAACCCTCGCCCGGGCAGTCGGTGGCGGCACGGGCGGCACCGACAGCCGAGGGGGCAGTCGGCGGCGGCGCTGGCGGCACCGAGAGCTGAGGGGATTGAGCGGTGGTTTTCTTTTCGTTCTTCTGGTCTCAGGCTAATCGAGGAATATACACGAACTATTTTTTAATCCTCTTGTATTATAGAACTTACATGTGGGCCACACAAGGCGATGCACGCCACGTCAGCGTAAGTGGTAATCCATGACGGTCTAACTTATATATATAAAATAAAAACTAAGCCCGATCTGGCCCAGTTGTTCAATCCCTGACGATTTGCGTGACAGTTTCGGTCGGGCCGTCATTACTGGGATGCCCAACGCAGGCCCATCCACGGCTCACTGATCGGTGACAGTTTCCGTGACGGCAAGGTGAGGACCGTCACAGACTGTGACGGATTACAGGACCGTCACCCATAAACCGTCACAGATAAGCAGGTTTCTTGTAGTGGTACACCTTCTATCACAGATCCGAAGGCAAGATATTGGTTGCTAAGAATGGATCCTTTCAAGAGAAGGAGTTTCTCTCGAAAGAAGTGAGTGGGATGAAAGTAGAACTTGATGAGGTAACTGTACCTGCTCCCTTGTTGGAAAGTAGTTCATCACTGAAATCAGTTCTAGTGATTTCTACACCAGTAAGTGAGGAAGTTAATGATGATGATCATGAAACTTCTGATCAAGTTACTACCAAACCTCGCAGGTCAACCAGAGTAAGATCCGCACCAGAGTGGTACGGTAATCCTGTTCTGGAAATCATGTTACTTGACCATGACGAACCTACGAACTATGAGCAAGCGATGATGAGCCCAGATTCCGCAAAATGGCTTAATGCCATGAAATCTAATATGTGATCCATGTATGAGAACAAACTATGGACTTTGATTGACTTGCTGATAGCAGTGTTACTATCTACAAAGCTCGAATTGTCGCAAATGTTTTCGACAAGTTCAAGGTATTGACTACGATGAGATTTTCTCACTCGTATCGATGCTTAAAAGTCTGTCCGAATCATGTTAGCAGTTGGCGCATTTTTGAAACCTGGCAAATGGATGTCAAAACTGCATTCCTTAATGGATTTCTTAAAGAAGAGTTGTATATGATGCAACCAGAAGGTTTTGTCGATCCTAAAGGTGCTAACAAAGTAAGCAAGCTCCAGTGATCCATCTATGGACTGGTGCAAGCATCTTGGGGTTGTAATATATGCTTTGATAAAGTGATCAAAGCATATGGTTTTATACAGACTTGCGGTGAAGCCTGTATTTACAAGAAAGTGAGTGGGAGCACTACAGCATTTCTGATAAGTATATGTGAATGACATATTGTTGATCGGAAATAATGTAGAATTTTCTTGAAAGCATAAAGGAGTGTTTGAAAGGAGTTTTTCAAAGGAATACCTCGGTGAAGCTACATACATATTGAGCATCAAAACCTATAGAGATAGATCAAGACGCTTGATATATTTTCAATGAGTACATACCTTGACAAGATTTTGAAGTAAGTTCAAAATGGAACAGTCAAAGAAGGAGTTCTTGCCTGTGTTGCAAGGTGTGAAGTTGAGTAAAGACTCAAAACCCAACACGGCAGAAAATAGAGAGAGAATGAAAAGTCATTCCCTATGGCTCAGTCATAGGTTCTATAAAGTATGCTATGCTGTGTACCAGACCTATTGTGTACCTCACCATAAGTTTGGCAAGAGGGTACAATAGTGATCCAGGAGTGGATCACTGGATAGCGGTCAAAAATATCCTTAGTGGAATAATGAAATGTTTCTTGGTTATGGAGGTGACAAAGAGTTCGTCGTAATGAGTTACATCGATGCAAGCTTTGACACCGATATGGATGACTCTAAGTCTCAGTCTAGATACATATTGAAAATGGGAGCAACAAGCTAAAGTAGCTCCGTGCAAAGCATTGTAGACATAGAAAATTTGCAAAATACATACGGCTCGGAATGTGGCAGACCCGTTGACTAAATTTCTCTCACAAGCAAAACATGATCACTCTTTGGGTGTTAAACACATAGCGATGTGAACTAGATTATTGACTCTAGTAAACCCTTTGGGTGTTAGTCACTACTACCTCTTGAGCATGCATTGGTTTTCCCTTGAAGAGGAAAGGGTGATGCAGCAAAGCAGCATAAGTATTTCCCTCAGTTTTTGAGAACCAAGGTATTGATCCAGTAGGAGACCTCGTGCGAGTCACCTCGTACCTATACAAACAAATAAGAACCTCGCAACCAACGCGATAAAGCGGTTGTCAATCCCTTCTCGGCCACCTGCAAGAGTGAGATCTGATAGAGATAATAATAATAATAAGATAAATATTTTTGGTATTTTTATGATATAGATTAAAAGTAAAGATTGCAAAATAAAATAGAGTGGAAACTTGTATGATGGAGAATAGACCCAGGGGCCATAGGTTTCACTAGTGGCTTCTCTCAAGATAGCATAATTATTACGGTGGGTGAACAAATTACTGTTGAGCAATTGATAGAAAAGAAAATAATTATGAGAATATCTAGGTATGATCATGTATATAGGCATCACGTCCGTGACAAGTAGACCGACTCCTGCCTGCATCTACTACTATTACTCCACACATCAACCGCTATCCAGCATGCATCTAGAGATATTAAGTTCATAAGAACAGAGTAA